>NC_040041.1:34201271-34351546 GCF_003713205.1 Coffea eugenioides
GACTATAACATTCAATTGAATTCAAGACCAAGTTTCTGTGCCTTCCCAATCACCTGCACAAGCAGGCCTTTAGCTCTGCGCTGCCAAAATCCTAAAATCGCTTATAGAGAGCATTCTCTCTCTCTCTCTCCAATGACCAACTTAAGATTTGAATACTCTCTTCGATGAATGCTCTATCCTTGTAAGTTCTATATGTTGAACATGGATGATCTAGATTATTCCTCCTCTCAAAATTGTTGTATTCTTGGTATAATACAAAAATTTAATTCTAATTCAATTGAAATGTATTCTTTTGAATTTATATACAATAGAAGAAACAAAGAGGCATCCACCATCTCTCTCACATAGATATGCAAGGCACAAATCACACTGTAGTATTCTAGCCAAAAAAAATTAAGCCAATTTTCACTGTTACTGGATTCCGCACTTCAGTTTTAGCATTAGTTCACAGCTTCTTTAGCAATCCTCCACTTCCCTTTTCTTACTGGGAACGATAGCCAAAGAACCAATCTCAGCTTATCCTTTGAATAATTAACACCATTTGACCTTGCCACTTTCTCTGGACGTTCGATTGTCCAATTCGGGCCAAAGGTGGAATAGCTATTACGCTCTAGAATAATTTCCTTGGTTTTAGGAGGCTTGAGATCCTTGGTCTCATATTTGTCTTCAGCTAGCATTTTATTTAGAAGAGATGACCGCTGGCGAGTTTTATTCTCAGAAGTTGTCATGGTGGCAACAACAGGATAGTTTATCAAAAAGGGCCTTAACAAAAAGAGCAGCCTTTATGGGTGAAACCAATGCCTTTAACTACTTCCCATTCCTACAATCTCCCAGTTTAAGATAGTTTCTTGGCACTCCGCCAGCTTTTCTGAAGCTGCTACAATCTCCCAGTCCTACAAATACAAAGCAACAGAGGAAATTCATGAATCACGATATTTTCCAGTTTATTAGTAGGAGAGAAATGACTGTAAGGGATTATGCCACCATCCATGAATTACGGAAAGATCTCAAAACAGTTCAATAATCTTAGAACTCTTTGTGCCAGCGAGATATTCCTTTATATTTCACAATTTTAAAATTCTTTTATTGTTATCCAATTCAACTGAAGGGGAATTCAAAAACTGTACCCATAGCATTTTAATTTCATTATTCAACTCGGTTAACTCATAGTCAACTAATATGAGAATTCAATCACTCTTTTTTTTCAAGCTGCTATAATCACAATTGGATCAATGTTGCTATATATATAATGAAAATGCCTTCAAATTTAGCTTAGTATTTCCCTTTTGTCCGTGAAGCATAATATATACTTGTGGTCACACTATATATTTCTACACTTCATGAAAGATAGTAAACTTGATTTTCATGTTAAACAAGAAATGGAATGAGATAAAAGAAGAATTTCCCAAGTTCCAGCAAAAGTAGTTCTATATCTCGACAGTACTTTTTCTCTCTTATGAAGTATGATATATTCAAATCATCACATCCTATGCTTATGCACTTCATGAAAAATGCTGAACTTTATTCTCGTGCTAAACGAGCAATAGACTAAGATAGGAGAAAAATTCACCAATTTTTAACTAAAAAAGTATTAACCTTAAATCCTAGCAATACCTCTCTATAAATCTAAATAAATATTCGTACTATTTTTGTGAAACGATTTTGCTGTCTACTTATTCATGTATATTTATGCTTAGCTGTGTACATAAATTATTTACCAACAAACATTTTTGTTCCATGAATCCATATGTTTAAGGGGGCATATTTTATGTTTATCCCAAACCATTTGCAAGTCATGCTTGTCCATGGCGGCCACCTCTTTTGCTGTTATCATATTCAACAAAAAAGGCATTGAAAAATTGTATCCATGGCATTTTAATTTCACTCTTCATCTAACTTAATCCATATTAGGTTACTAAATGCTTCGATAGCCTTTGAGAATAAATTATAGTTCTATATCTTGCTCTATTTTAAAGAGATTCTTTCTACGAAAAGTATTTCCATTGTATATCTTGTTCTGTTCGGCTCCAATCTTCCTAAAAGTACTGTATATTACTACTTCTTTTATGCTCCTGTGTAACCCATATACCCAAAAAAAATTAGTATTAGTAAAAAAAAAAAAACCATTAGTCTCAGCCAATATATCCTCCTCCATTACTTTTCCTTCCTCATTATATGCTTGCCTGGGCATCTTCTCTTTGTATACCACCGCGCACCGCGCGGTATATGCCTCCTAGTTGACTATTAGTGGTGACAGACCTGTGGGACCCATGTTTCAAACAATGTCTCAGCCGCTTTTTTGGAATGTTCTTTGCACGACCATTGTTTCCATTTGCTGTGAAACTCACGCATATCAAGTGCAATCCTTGTAATTTTTTGGGGCCCATCAAAATCTTAAAAGAATCTGGTATATTTAAGGGCATGAGATGGAATGGGGGAAAGTTTTTATTGCCAATTGTGGTAAGTGACATTAATTTTCGGACAGACCAAAAAGGAAAGTATGACACTTTCAATGGGACGGAGGGAGTAGTTAAATTAGTAACATCCAATTTTTCATTTTCTTCCTGAAATGGACTAAGCTTGGGCTTTATGATTGTGGGCCACTCAAAACAAAACAATATTATCCAAAACGAACCTGCTAATAGCCCAAGATGATCCTTTTAAATTCCTTCTTTCCCTATTTAATATTATACTCAAAGAACATATATAGGTTTATATGTATATATGTATATGTATATACATATATGTATAAGTATATATATACACCTCATTGTGCAGTGAATGGCCGAGATTGAGGCAAACTATTCTGGTTCGATTTCGAACCGTGTCCGTTCACAACACAATACAGTTCCTCCTTGTAACGAAGGTAGAACTAAAGCCCCTCATTTTCGCCTATACATAGAGAAACTAGCACACAATGAAAAATAACCATATCCACTTGACACGGTGATCAAGGCATCATAGCACTAAGTTGGGCCAATTTCCTAACGTGACTGGCGAAGGAGCAAACCTAATCAAACTCATTTGACCGTGTGGTTTGATCCAAATTCGGCCTGGTTTTGGATGACTCGGTGGGTCTTTGTTTTTAGATTGAATTATATGCTTTTGCCAATTTTTAATTATTGGATCTCTTTTCAACTGTCCAAGAGACTTTAGCAACTAAACTAGCCTTTACTTGTTAACCAAAGGCCTCATTAAATATATAGGTTTACTTTTATATTGTACAATTAATCATTTCAACTTTCAAACTACTATTATGTTATCTTCATGTGACAATAGTTGAGCCAAAGAACAATTTTAGTTTTTGGCAAAAATAAAATAACAAAAGAAATAATACTGCCTCCTTTAAAGCTTGTTGTATTACTAAATAAAATTATTTTATTTTATCTTTGACTATATGATCTACATTTATAAAAGTATGATAAAATAAATTTGATTTTTCTATTAATGTTTATGGATTGTAAAATATTTTTCTTAATACAATAATTAATATCTAAAAGCTTTTAATTTAACTTTTACATATACTAAGGGTTCATTTAGTTCGAGGATTAGATGAGATTTTGATTAAAATACAATCCAAACTTGAGTTCAATTAGGCTCCACCTAAATAAGGTGTGACTTATTTATTATTGTTAAACAAAAATTGTTGAACATGTATATAGTCATGAATTAGTGTTATATACATTGTCAGTGTAAAGATTTTTTACACTAACAATTATAGATATATGATACATGGACAAAAAGTAAATTTGAAATTTTAATGGTGATAATGTGGGATTCGTCTAAACCTATTTGTGTTAAAAGAAAAAACTTTACACTGATAGTGTATAAAAATTAATCCCTATATAGTCAGATAGATACATATCATTTAAACTAGCACAATCTTGGCTTGAACCTCATACAAATAAATGGACCGAGATTAGCCTCACATATATGAGCTTTAAGTGGGTTGGGCTTGAATGAATATTTAAGGTTTTTTTGGGCCAGACTCAAGCTTATCAAAGTCTCGGTTTACAAGACCCAGTTGACAAGTTTAATCGTTGATAAGCCAAAATTAACCAAGAAAGTATGGTTATATTACTTAATTAACAAGGGCAAATTGGTCCATGCATACAATAGCTCAAAGCTCATATACATAAATGGGCCGAGATCAACCGTATATATATTAGATGAGCTTTGAGTAGCTTGAGCTCATGTTCGGGCCAAAATTTAAGGTTTTTTTTTTGTCTAGTTTCAATTTTATCAAAGTCTGACTTATGATGTTCTATTGACAAGTTTAATTATTGATGAGCCAAAATTAATTGAAAAAGTAGGGTTATATTACCTAAGACATGGTTTCTTTTCTTTAATTTAATTGGCATGTTGACTCCACTTTTTCTTTTCATTTTTGTGTTATATATGCTGTTTTGCTAAAGCACATTTACAAATAAACATAATTTGTTCGTCTCTTTATTACAAACATAAAAACCCTATGTGCATAAGTTTTGTAATAATAGGTATCATAAGTTTTGTAATAATAGGTATTTTTCTTTATCAATTTGAATTTTACTTCAAAAGATATTGTTGTTTTTGGAGCTTCATTTACATTTTGTGATCATTATAGTAAAAGGTAATTGAATCCCTTTTTTATTGTAATATTTGTATTGTAAACTTTAATTTCAATAGATAGTAAGTAACACCCAATTTCATGCTTATTAGACATTGATTGAAACCTATAAACTACTTCTAATGAATTGTGTGGTAACAAAAGATTAGCTAACCTTTTTACTTGTAATCCAATTTATAGCAAATACGAGTTCACATAGAATATTAAATAGTTTAAAAACATAAGTCAAATCAATAAAAACTTTTTCAAGATTCAATTTAGAGTTAACAAATGTATTATCATAAGCTAATACTAGATTACTTTTTCCTTAGAGATTCAATGAGGTGGAACGATTATGTACCTAATTAATTAGAAAATTTTCTTTTCAAGAGATCTTGGTCACATGTTTATTCTAGAGAATTCTTGATTAGTGTACGTGTAACTATGACAAAATATGAATGTGTGACACTAGATACAATCATTAATAGATGTACATACACACATTTTGTATGTATGCATGTAAGTATGTATTTATGTATGTGTGTATTCTTAAGTGGGAAAGTAAACTGACAAATAAGTCCTTAGATAGTGAATGCAGTAGTATGACAAACAAGTGATTTTGCATACTATCATTGACTGATAATTTTGGTAACATATTGCAGAAACACACCACTTGGTCCTAGACTCACCCCATGCAGAAACCAAGCAAAATTCACTCTGATACCATTTGTAACGCCCCGTGCCTATCGGGTTGACCAATACTTTTTTGAGCTAAAACCACAGGTTCAAAATGATTCGTCCAAAGTTATTAGTAATTGAATGTTACATATATTTCCTTTCCTCTTCCGAGTTCTGATGTGAGATATTACACTCTCCCCACCTTTTAGAACTTTGCGACCTTGCAAAATTCATTGCAATCCAACGGACCATTTAGTCGTGTGCAGATTCTAAAGATGGCTCGTATGGGTTCTAGAGATGACTCCTATCCAACGTGACGCTTAGTCTCATACAGCATTTAATACTTTACACTTTCTTGCATAGTCAAAACCACACCACTTGGCGCCGGGCTCACTTCGTGCAGAGATCATGTAAGGTTTGCTCTGATACCAATTGTAACACCCTGTGGCCATTGGGTTGGTCCAATACCTTTTTAAACTGAAACCATGCGTTCAAAATAGTTAATCCAAAGTTATTAGTAACCCGACGGATCGAACATTTTATATTTTTCCTTTCCTCTTTTGAGTTCTGATGTTAAAATTTAAAGAACATTTTTTAACGGCTGCACTCGTTAGTACACTTAAATTACACCTTATTTACCATGTGAATACACATCATAATCACAATTATTATACTTTCTAAATGTTGATACTTTCTCAAATTAACTATACTTTTTCAAAAAAAAAAAAATTAACACTTGAGATCCGTCAAGCATCTCTTAGGTACTCGTGATGGACCTGCATTAGCCAAATCAATTTATCAATAGCTCTTATTCAGGACTAACCCAACAGAAAAAAATAGAAAAGGAATACTATATAAACCTGCCAAAAAGGAAACCTCCGAGACAAATGGAAGTTTGAAAATGAATGAACAACAACAAAGAGTTTTTTATTTTGAGGAACGGTGGAAGTAATTAGGTAATTTCCTTATTTCCATTATGTTTCTGAAAAAATGTTCATTTATACCCAAAAACTCGAAAATTTGTGCTTCCAATAATCAAAACATCCACCAAGGAAATCAAAACATGTTATTTGTCAATCTGTTTTGGCTTAGTTGATTACACGTTTACGGGTACCAAATATAGTGTTTATGAAGTTCATCTTTTTTGCAAGTTTGGTATTTCTTCTAATTGGTCAACATTATTAGTAAATCCTCATCATTTTGGAGTATAGTCAATGGACCTTTAATTTGCAAGGCATTATCTAGAATTCAGATACTGGAAAGATGATACATAAACAACAAAATCATGGACTCAAGTTTTATTATATATCAAGAATAAAAGAAACAGACAGTGAATCTGAAGTTGAAAAATCCTATTGCTTAAGTACTTGACTACTAGTGACAGAAACTATCAAGTATAAATAACGTTTGAAAAAACGAAGACTAGTAATCAACCTACATAAAACTGCTTGGCAGATTTATAGAACTCTGCTAAATAATTGCATCAAAACATTATCTAAAGTCTCACGACCACCCCAGAAATTCATAGAACTCTATGCTGGAATTGGCTTCCCACTGATCACGGTCTCCATAAATATCATCCCCATAACGCCAGCTACGGGTATTAGTATTCTCATCCCGCCTGTTACCCTGAGAATTATCGTTCTCATGTCCAGAATGGTATTCAGATTCAGTACTGTAGTGCGACTCCTGCTCCACCTCAGGCTTCCAAGTTAAATACATCCCAGGCTCAGGCTGAGGCTCGGGCTCGGGCTCGGGGCTCTGCGAGGAACACATCTCGGGCTCTTGAGAACAGTGATGATATTCATGATCATGGGTTTGGGAGTAGTCGTGTGAGCTACAGCCGGAGTAATAGGTCTCTCGATTCACGTACGCATCGCGATCATAATAATTCACGGCATTTTGCACTCCCCTTGCAGCCTGCTTTTGCCTCTTTTTCTCTTGCTCTTGTTCGTGGTAGTCGCAAGGGCAATAATAGGTGCCCAACTCAGGATCAAACTTAGTTTTGTAATGTTTCCTCGCTGGATTCTTCACAAGCTTTCGTAAAAAAGACATTGGTGAAATCGGGTGATGGTGTTGTACCAAGATTTCTTCCTGTAAAGAGATCTATGCTTTGTTGTAGTTGTTGGACTGCATGCATATATCCCTGTTTATATAGACATTGGGGAAGAGATTCTAGTATTATATACAGAAGTTGCCATATTCGTTGGTTTCCATATTTGAACGTAGTTGAAGGAAAGATATCGAATGGGGAATCTGCTGTTTTTTAGGTAGGTACGTTTTATGGAAACTAAATAAATATAGTCTTGCTTCCAAAAGTAACTAATGTAGTAACTAGTGATTCCATTGAAAGTTGAAAGGCTGAGACTTTGGAAGTAGCGATGCCTTAAACTTCATAAGCCCACCAAAAATTGGAGAAAAACTGAAACTGTGGTCTTTTGTTTATTTATTTAGTATAAAATGGCTTATGACAACTAGAAATTTCTGGAGCTTCTTTAATTCCAAAAAACCTAGCGAGTGATCCCATATTTTCGCCTCTAAAAATATGAGCCAGACCCTTAAAGCCTCTTAAAGACAACTAAATATGTACTTGTGAATTGTAGAGCCGATACGCCTTGGTCTTGAGATCTCATGGATTAGAACTCTGTATTCAAATTTTTAAAATGTACAAACTAATGAAGTGATTTAATTGGTAGGGTGAACGTCATCTTATCACCAGTGACTTTTTTTTATGTTGTGATACTTGGCATTACTAACTTGTATTTTTAATGAATATATGAACCTCAACCTTCTATTATAATTCAAATTTCACCAATCTGTAATACATTTTTATTTAGCTAATTTTAATGCCAATCCTATAATTGATTTTACATGATGGGATAGGATTCTCTCCATTGATCTCTCAATTTACTTCTATTTAAATTATTAAAATTTTATAAATCATCCAACTGTGCCATTGACTTTCTTTTGATCTCCAGATCAATATGCTAAAAATGATTTTTTTTTAAAGAATATTTTGGCATTCAATTTTTTTGAAACATTTGAATGATGAAAAATGAGTCAAAATTGTACACAAAATTAGTAATGATTAATCAAACGGTAAAACTTAGTCAATTTCGTACAAAATTTTATGTATAACTAACAAAAGTGATGAATTATATTAAGAATGGTGTTGATTTTTAAAATAATTATTAAATTAAATTTATTAAGGTGGTAGTTTCTCTCCACTACAATGTTAGTAGAGGTGGCAAAATGGGTGATTTGGGCGGGTTTGGGTTGGGTAAAATGGGTAATGGGTATAAGTGAGTCAACCCATTTATATCCATTTAATTAGATGGGTATAAATGGGTAAATCAAAAAATGAGTTGGGTAACTCAATTATCCATTTATAATCCATTTATTCTAATTTTTTACAAACTCATATAAATTCATTTTGCAAACTAAATTATCAATTTATACCATTTTAGACCCATCATTAATTTTAAATATTTACTTATTATGCCAAATAAGTCTAATTATCAATTATTTTTTCATCCGCGTGCTATGTCGCAAAATTACATATTATTTAATAATTGAACAATGAGAATCTAAAAATTTGGACTAAATAATATGAAAGTTAACATAAAAATTTAATCCAAAACTTTGAACCCCTAGTATTTTTTCGTGTATAAATTTAAAATTTCATTTTGAAAAGGTAAGAAAGGAGACTAAAATTTGTCATAAATTAGTGATGCTAAAAAATGATCAAATTAATAAATTACGAGGAAATAAAGCGATAAGACAAAATCAACAAATAAATATAATAAATAAAACAAAATTAGTTAACATAAAAAATAGTTAAAAATCCTGATAAGGATTAGCAATCACTTCATTTAGCATACAAACAAAGATAAATTTTCAATAAATAGAAATAACTGATAGAACAGTGAAAGGTTACATGGCCAAAACTTCTTGCCAACCTTCAGTACCAGAATAAACAATAGCTACTTGAATTCCCACAACTAGCTACTCTATCAAGATACTTAACAAGCACAAGCTTCGTACAACTGCATAGCATAGCATAAAACTCCTCCAGCTCATTGTTGGAATCCGCCAACATGAAGGTTAGTAAGTTTAGCAACTAAAGGTGCAAAGTCAATACTCAGTCTTTCTCTATCTTCTTCATCTTCAGAAGCTGAAATCAAAAGTAAAGTTCAATAAGTGACTAAAAAAGTAAAATACAAGATCATGCGCACAAAAAGGTTAAGTATAACATACCTGTTACTCCATTTGAAAGATGACGCCATAAGTTGCTTGTTCCGGTTGTTCCACCACATGCATAATCACGCTTGCACCATTTACATTGTGCTCTTTGTGAACCATCTGGTTCAACATACAATATATCAAATTCCTTCCAAATCAATGACGTGAGTTGTCTCGAACGCTTTGAAGAACCTTGGATCAACTCATCTGTATTGGTAGGCTCATGGCTTGTATAAGAACATAGTTCCTGAATGTTGCTCTGACAACTCATCTGTTGGATCATGAAGGGATAGCATTTCTGTTATCTATACTACCAACTTTGTACACCTCATCTGATGTTTTCCTATCTAAGACTCTCAGCCTTACATATAACTTGTCCTGCCCTGCCCTCTCAGACTTAATTGTGCTGACTGCACTTGCCAGTTTCAATGACTTGATAGCCAAGCCCAAGTTTCAACAACTTCCAATTTTCAGCACTTTAAAAAGTTCCTTGCCACTTTGGTTTTTTAGCTTTTTGACTCTTTCTAATGGGAGAACCTTACAACAGTGATGCTGCTGCATTCAGTGCATCAGTATCAGCATCCTGACAAGGTTGCTAGAACCAATTTAAGCCTGATCATGCAAACAAAATCAGCATCTTTCCATTTTCCAGATAACTAGGCACAAATATAACCATGTCATAACAACAAAGGCTGAGTAATACACAAGACACAAGCCATAAAATTCCATTCCACATTGTAGCTCAAACTCTAGCACTACAACAATATCGAGAACCTAAAACATATCCAAGCCAAATATACCCTTTACAAGGATGTGGGTAGATTATGACATATGCCACCGTTCACATAAACCAAATTACATAGAAAAAGAGGATTTCATGTGTATATGATCCACCTTTTTATGTGTTATGTGTGGCTTAATTGACATGAAGCAAATTTATACCAGAAACTTTCCCCTAAACAATGCATCAGATTGAACCTAAAATACTACTGTCAATGATATTATATACGAGATATTATGCTTTTCTATCATGTTAATTTTCTATGCTTTTCTATCCCGTTTCCAACAACATTTTTATTAAAAAAAAAAAAATTACATGCCCAATAACAAGATACTTGTTATAGGAAAAATTTAAAGAATATGCTACTTAACAGGATTCCTGTTATAGAAAAAGAACATGGCTGGATCCTTAGACCTCAGTTTAGCGTCGTGTAAATTTTGAAAAACTATGGCCAACCAATCTTGTCCTCGTCATTGCAGATTTTGTAGCCTTCAAGAAATTGTTACCAGTAGTGCTGAACAAATTTGTTACGAATAGACTAAAAAGAAATTACTAGGCACTGGAAGTTTTCCAAATTTGCAATTACTGGGAACAATAATAACAAACAGCTTCACAGATTGCAAGGAGACGAATGCATACAAGTAAAACTTTCCCAGTAGAGTTGTCATAGAACCAGCAAAATTAAGATCCCATTCAAATACTACTACAGCCAATAAGTATGCATCCCACCACAAATTTAAGCAGGAAAGCCTTACCTGTAGACTCCACAATGCTACAGATACCACCAACTGCATCCGGGGTGCAGGATCTGCAGCATATGCTCTGTCTCTCTCCTCCCATGTCCAAATACTATGCCAACGATTCCATCCAAACAAAATTGAAGATTGATTCTAATTTTCTTGTACCTCAAGCTCTCAAAGCTTTTCAACTTTTCTCACAATATTTAGATTCCTGTGAACATTAAGCAAAGAAATGCAATGGTATCAAATGAAGGGAAAAAAACTAGAGCTAAAAAATATAAGTGGCGTTTCCAGGATCTAATGGCATTAGAAAAGTTATCCATCAATCAGCTCAGGAATCGGACATGGAAGGGGCAAAAACCTTCTATTAAGCAGAGACGAGGAGAAGGGAGAGGGGAATCAAACACTGGAGAAAGAGGGGGGTGGGAAGCAGTGGGCATGCTGGTGGGGAGGAGAAGAAGATTGACGGTGAAAACTGAAAATAGAAAGAAGTTTGGGAATGTAAGTTAAATGGGTTAATTGGGTTTAATGGGTTACCCAATTATACCCATTTAATAAATGGGTATAATTGGGTAACCCATTTATACCCATATATAAAAATTTAATGTACCCATATTCAGTTATTAATGGGAGGGTATGGGTAAAATTAATTAAATGGTTTTATTTGACACCTCTAAATGTTAGTACGGGGTCAAACTCCTCTCCATTGCATGAGTTCAAATCCCCTTTCTTCCTCGCCCTTACTTAAATCCACCTCTTCCCTACTAATTAAGAAAAAAATAACAATTTCCTTTATGTTCCCTATCTAGATTGCTTAAGTGAAAAAAAAAAAGATTCAAGAATTGTTTCGGGTGTTATAAATTTAATATTTTATATGTGTATAAATCATAAGTTATATTTCATTTTCATTTTCATCTTTTCAATTAGCATGGAAAGGATATGTATACGTTTTCTTCCTAGTCATTCAAAAAAAATTGATAAAAGGCCAGTGTTATTGTCAAAACAAATGATATACAATGAGAGCAACTTTGGTTGAGTGACAAAAGTACCCTTAAAATAAAAACTATTTTAATCTAAAAAATTCACCATGACCACCGAACTTTTATATCCGAACTTCTGTTTTAAATGCTTTCTTTTTACTCTATCTTTTTGGCTCACTCCTTTGGTTTTAACTTTTAACTAGAGTATTTCCTTTTTAGTCCATCTTTCTTTAGACATCTTCTAAACTCTCCGTGTTTTACTGCTGTGACTTTTTTTTATTCTAGCCGATTCTCCACAATTCCCTAAATTTTATTTTCCGAATACAAAGAGAAGAAATCACACCTCATTAAACAACCAAAAAGAAAAGAATATAACGAAAACATCCAAATTTGTAGCAATCTTGCAATTGAAATAATCTTCTCAAACAACAAATAAAAATGGGTAAAAAACAAAAAAGCCTCCTGTGGTAAGCTTAATACACAGAAAAGCTCCCTATGGTTTTAAAATATACAACACGACACCTCATACTTTGAACTAAATTGTAAAAGTGACAGAATCCGTTAAATTTAACAGAAATGACTTATTGGAACCTAAAAAAAAATTGTATACCTAATTTTTATCAAATATACCTATTCTACTCTTTAACCCTTAATTCTTTCTATTTAGAGAATAAAACAAAGGATTTTTTTGAGCTGTTTTTTACTTAATTATATCAGGGCATTTTGGTTATTTCGTCTATTTCCGTTAAATTCAACGGATTCCGTTACCTTTACAATTTAGTTCAAAGTATGAGAGGTCGTGTTGTATATTTTGAAACCATGAGGGACTTTTCTGTATATTAGATTTATCATATAGGGCTTTTTTGTTTTTTTTACCCAATAAAAATAGGGTGCATAATTCATTCGTCTAGTACCATAATAGTTCAGCCCTGTCAATTTTTTGTAGGCCCAGTTTGATCTCTCCCTAGATTAGACTGAAGTAGGAGTAGAAGTAGAGTAAATAAATGATAAATAATAAAAAATTAAAAATAGGGTAAAATACACTAAAACCCCTTGTCGTTTTGTCTAAAGTCACAAAACCTTCTTATTATTTAGAAACACCCAAAAGACTCCCGATGATTTGGACTAATTTGGAAGTCAAACGGAAACCATCCAAATTAACGAAAATATGTAAAATTCCTCTACTAATCTTGTTTTCAAACTATACCAAAAATCGGTTAAGGACTCAATTAAAATTTTAAAAACTTTCTTGAATCAATTAAGAAGAAAGTAAAATTTTAATTTGTTTTTCTGATTTACATTTTTTTCTTCTTATTTCCTTTTCTTTTCGTCTTCGTTCATTCGATCCAGCCAACACCATGAAGGTCGCTACTTCCACCATCGTCATCCCGTCATCATTATCTTCATCGTTGTATAGTCACCATCTATATCAGCCATCTCCACCACCACCTCTCTAGGTCATCTTCATCATTTTTATCATCATTATCATGCATTTTTTGTGTTAAATTGATGCTATAAATTCGATCTATGACTCCTAAGGATGATTTTAGTATGAATTTTACTAAATTTAGTGGTGATTCGATGGAAATAGAGGACTATACCTATTTTGATTATACGCCTGTTGAACTACTTTCTAGCCATTTTTAGCCAAGTTGGATGCCATAATTCAAATCTACATGAAAAATAGAATTTGAATTGAAGATTTTGTGAAGTTTTGATCTAAAGTGATGGGATGGCGGCAGCAGGAGGCTGACAGCGACGGTAAGTGGCTGACGGCGGCAGCATCTCCATTGTTGTAGGAATTAGATTGGGAGGAGAAGTGAAAATTAAGACTAAAAAGAGAAAAGAAGAAAAAGGAAAAATGACGTTCTGGTTCGTGAGTAGGAGAAAGGAAAAAGAAAAAAAAGACAAAAGAAAAAAAAGGGAAAAGAAAAAGAGAGAAGGAAGAGAAAGAAAAGAGAAGGAAAGTTAAAAAGGGAGGGAAGGGGTGGGGGAGAAAATGCATGTTTCTGACTTCCTATTTCGATGGACAATCATATTCATGTATTAAGCGAGTGTGGTTAATTTGAATATTTTTCGTCTAAATCTCAATTTAATCCAAAGCATAGGAAGGTTCGATGGGTGTTTTCGAATATTAAGGAGATTTCTTGACCTTTATATAAACACGAGGGGATTTACTATTCATCACGAAAACAAGATCTTAAACAGGATCCCAATTTGAAAACTGAGGACTTGTACCACTGCTACCTGCATTCATCACCATTAATCCCAATTCATCCGCCTTGAGCTAGATTTCCTTTTTCTTTCATCAATCCATAATCATCCGTTCCATCTTTCACAAAAGAATCCCCTTTTTCTCGGCCACTATCCTATTACTCTCGGCCAAAAAATTAAAAATAAAACCGACGGGAAACAGAGGAGGAGCCGCTGCCACCGCTGGGTCGTCGGAGTTTGCCCATACCACCACGGTTATCAAGTCTTCATTTAAAACGCCCTGTGAGCTATTCTTTCCTTTCCAATGTTATGGAATTTCTGGGCCTTGTACGGACAGGTTAACCTTTTCGTAACAGTGGTATCGGAGCCAGGCAACGAACCCAACATCCCAGGTTCGAATCTCGCAGAGGCTCTGCCTCCTTGAAGGGGGAGTCCCAAAAATTACCAGGCCGTCGAGGACGTCGGCCTCCAAGGAGGGGCGTTTGTTATGGAATTTCTGGGCCTTGTACGGACAGGTTAACCTTTTCGTAACATCCAACTTTAATTTTAATTTGATATTTCTGAAACCATCTTTTGCTAGTTTCTTCTTGAATTTTTTTTTTTTTATCTGGAGTTATTTGCAATTTGCATGGCTGATTATACACTTTGGCTTGTGGTGGACTGAAATCGTATTTTGATTACAATTTTTGGGTCTTTCTCCCGGGGAAAGTGTAAGAGATCTTTAGAATTTTCGTATGCCCATCAACTGTTTGAAGAAATGCCTACACGAGTACTTGAAGTAAAGGGACAAATCTCTTGTATCTGTGCGCGTGGGGAGCAGCGTTGGACTGATCGGAGCCCGTGAGTTCGCCAGAAAGCCATCAAAGACCCAGAGATTTTTTGTTTGGATTTTCTTTTACATTTTCCTTTTGTTCTATTTTTGGTTGTTCAATGGAATTTGGTGTGCGTATTGTGTGTTCGTGCGTGGGAGAGAGAGGGCGAAGCTCCGGCGAGTCCAATGCTCGCCGGAGATGATGATTTCTAGGTTACGCAGCAGCAGGGACAAATTGTCTCAATGGAGAAGATGACACGCTTGTGATTTCACCCCAAATTTTACAATCTTTCGGATTTACCACCGAACTTGTTTTAGGTAGTTTTAATTAGGTCCTAAGACTAGGGGTTAGTCAACTTTTGTTTCATTAGTCTCTCTATTTGTCAATTCACATTTGTAATTAGTTTATTTTCTCTATTTAGAAGTGATGTAACCTATATGGGACATAGGAGCAATCAAGGTTTTCAAAACGGGGATCCTACCTAGGATCGTTTTTTGGTTTGCAAGATCGGATCGTAGGATCGAATCGTAGAATCAGTAGATTCTACAAAAAAATGTAATAAATTGTCATATTTATAATTTTTAAGTTTGCAATTCATAAATATAGTAACAAATAATGTAATTCATGTGCAATCAATATAATTATATTGTTAATTGAGGTTAATTCATTTCTATAGGCTCTAAACCATATTAATTTATTATAATAAAGACACAAAACACTAGCTCTATGTGATAACCTATAACAAAGATCATTTATTTACTTTAGTGAATTATATGAGTCAAATTTAAAGATTCATCAAATTTTCTAGGTTTGGAATTGGGCTTAATTATTTACATGGATTTAAAGCACTCTGAATATAGTTTACAACGCAACAAACGACACTTAATTTCGAGTTTTCTACACAAAGATATATTCAAAATACTAAAATTGTTATTTAATTTATTGAAAATAGTAGGATCGTATTAGGATCGTAAGTTGGATCGTTAGTCTCAATCCGGATCGTAGGATCGTACGATCCTACGATCCGAATCGCGATCCTAACAACTATGGGAGCAATTGAATCTTGAAGTTTTCTTTTTCTTTTTTCTTTTCTATTTTTCCTTAATTACTTTTTATTTCGTCGCATGTGATTGGGTGTAGGGATGGCAACGGGGTGGGGGACCCCTCCCCCATCCCCTGCCCCGCTGCCTACAAACTCCCCCGCCCCATCCCCCGTCCCCCGCCCCGTCCCCGTCCCGCCCCGCCCCTCTTCCCCCGTGGGTGTCCCCGTGGGGCTAATAAAAATTTGTTATATAATTTTATTATGATTAAATTTTAGCAAATAATCAAGTATTAAAATATCAACACATCATCAAATTATTATTCATTGTAATTTTACAATTGAAACTTATAAAAACAATCAAACAAAATTTATTTGAATACAATCCAACATGATTAAATAAATATAACTAAAGTAGTCAAGTTTCACTTTTGGCACAAATACAATCACTAATTCATTATTGTGCTTGTGCTTTTTTTAAGAAAAAAATGTTATTGTATTAAGTGTAATTAGGGATTTAATATAAATGTATTAGTAAATTTAGTATAACCAATTAATAATTTGTATTAGTACACATATATAATTATTAGTATAATTAATAATATCAATTATATTATATATCCTAATAGATATCATATAATACATATAACTAATAATATCACTATCATAAGTTTGTAACTAATTAAATTATATATTTTATATAATTATATACATATATATTTTATATATTTATTTTTTTAAAGCGGGGGATGGGGCGGGGGTACACTACCCCGCCCCCCACCCCGTTTCTAAGCGGGGGGGGGGGGAGGGGGCAAATTCCCCCGCCCCCGCCCCAACCCCGTCCCCATTAGCCCCCCGCGGGGCGGGTGCCCGCCCCCATTGCCATCCTTAATCAGGTGGACGGAGAGTGCGTTGTTTCATGGCTTTTCCAACGGAAGCTTTGATATTAAGCATTTCCTTTTATTTAACTCTTTATGTATTATGCATATTTTTTTACTTGTTCGGGTATTTTGTGTTAACTAAGTACATGTTATGTGCTTAGCAATAGATTGACTCATTTTTGTCTTAAAATTGAAAGAATAAAATTAAATTCGCAATCAGTTTTGTCAGGTGTTTTTGGGTGGGATTGGGGGGGGGGGGGGTGTTGCTTGAGAATAAAACTTTAACCTTCTTATTTCTTTGATTTCAAAAGATCCGGAGTTGCTAATTAAAGGGTATGAATTTATGTTTTAAAGATCAAAAGTTACTTTTCAGTGACTTGGTATATCTAAACCCAATATAGAGTGACAATTCAAAATTTTTCAAAAACCCTTCTTCTAGACTTTAGCAGGCCTAAGTATGTGGTTTTGTTGAGTTCTATTGTGGGTTTTTTTTTATTTTTCTTAAATTTATTTTGAAAAAACCCAAAAAGTTTTTAACCAAAATTCTTAAGTTTTTATCTTTTTAGTTTAAGACAAAGAGGGAGAAGAGGGGGGGGGGGGGGGGAGCTTCAACCATTAGAACCATGTGATGGCTTTTGTTCTTGTTCTTGTACCATTTAGGTTCTTTAGCTTTTGCTTGTTTCCTTGTACCATTTAGGTTCTAGCTTGTGCTTGTTTCCATGTTATTTCGCTTATTCTTCCTATCGGTCCTTTTTCTTAAAGCCTCCAAATTGCTCTCTGATAAGTAAAGACAAGTGTATGTGCCCAGCAAAAGGATAATAATTCCCTCATTATAAGGATATTGTCAGATAATCTTTTCTCATTTTTTTCTTTCTTCTTTTTCACCTTTTCTTTATTATCTTTACATCTTTTTTCCTCATCTTTTAATCCTAATTCTACGTATCAACTTCAACAATTATTTGTTAAAAGAATTCCTTTTATGGTCAAATAACTTTCTTACTAAAAATATTCGGTAATCATTATTTATCACAAGATAATAAATAGCATGTGTTAAAAATTTCAAGTATTTTCTATTGAAATTAATTTATTCTTATGCATCAATTTTTATTAATAATTGGATATATTATATGGCAAAATAAAAGTGTGTATATTTGAACCTCAAAAGAAATTATTAATAAGAATAAAGAAGAAATGAAGAAGAAAAAAGAAAGATGAATATAAAATCATTTATGCCCTATGTATAATATCTAATTTTGATAATTAATGATAAATTGTTAGTAAAAGTATCAAGTGCTTGAATTATCTTTAATAAATGTACATTAGTATTTGATTTCTCACTATGGTTTAGGATAACTAAATAATTTATAAGAAAATAACAATAAATGTTTAATCACAAAGAGAAATTGACTGGCACATTTTTTCACCGAGACTTATATATTGTAACATAAATAAAGGAAGACTTAAATAAATAAAGAAAGAAGAAGAAAAAGTACATAAAAAAGGGTCAGGAGACAATTTTCCTATATATGGGCATAATTATCTTTTCCTACTCATATGTATTTATATTTGACTTTTGGTCATTCTAGATCAATTTGTACATTTCGTGATTGCAGGGGAAAATTTGCTACTCATCCCTAATTACAATTACAAGGGGCAATACGTGATCAAATCTTGGTGATATTTTTTTAGTGGGTAATGGGTGAGATTTAAAAAGGACATGAAAAATATGTACGCGGAAATACATATGTATGATAGCCTTTCTTTCAGTTATTCTCTAGTTGTACTCTTCCTGGTAAAAGTAGAGCTGTTAATCGAGCCGAGTATTTGGCTGTCGAGCTCGACTCGAGCTTAATTCGAGCTGAGCTCGACTCGAGCTCGTTAGGCAAACGAGTTTTAAAATGTGTTCGAACTCGACTCGTCAAATATATATGTGGATCGAGCTCGACTCGTTTATCACAAACGAGTCGAGTTTGTGCAAATTAATCTCAATAAAAATTTATAATTTTCAATTTTTATACTTTTGACTTATTCTTTTATTATATTGATACGATTGAGAATAACTAAGTGAATGATTTCTAGGCTAGAGAGAGAGTATCGGTAGAATAAAATGTTTCTTTTTTTAATTAAAATAAACATTTGAAATTAAAAATTTTACATTACTTATTTTTAGGTGGGAAAAAAAACTTCCCGCAATTTTTTGTTTGTTTTGTTTCATCACCCTAAATCGAATCCTCGGCTTAAATTATATTTAAGATGGCTACTGCAAGTTCAAATCAGCCGATTCAGCTGATTTGCTTCTACATTTTGATCACTGGAAGTGCCAAACTAAGAGCTCTGAGCTCGACCTCGTCCAGCACTAAGAGAATTGCCTTGGCTAGACTAAGATTCAAAGGCTTACAGCCCAGCAAGTACGATTCAAAGGCTTACAGCCCAGCAAGTACGATTCAAAGCCTCGGAGCCCAGCAAGGATGAGGCGAGAACAAAACAAGCTGCCCAGCAATGTTGAGACTTCTTGCAGCTGGGATTGGTGATCACGATCTTTTTGCAATATTTAAATGATGAGAAAAATCATTTTTTTTAACTGAGGATGCTCACCTCGGCCATCCCGCATGCCAGAGGTGAACTCACCTCGTCCTTCATCAGAGCTCATCCGCGTCTCGGGCATATCCCCTAAGCTCGGCTAAATCCCTAGTCTACCGGGTAGGTGATCTCGGCACCTCCACCTCAGCTGGACGCTGATGATGTCAGGACACCTGACATCACCCGGGATCAGTGTGCTTTATCTGAAAAGAACTGTTGCACTTAATGGCTACTGCAAAGGACTCCTCGTCACCCTGTCCGGGCGGCTACAGTGTCAGAGTCAGGCCATCTGACAGGGAGCAGAGCCGTAATGGCAGGACATGAGTCCCACCGGCATAAGACCTCCGTCCTGCCTTCCACTCTCACTCTATAAATACCCCACACACTCCCAACAAGTAGGACACTGTTCATTCTCATATACTATTATCTTTCTCGTTCTCATACTAACTTAATCGTCGGAGTGATACCAGGGGAGAAGCCCCGCCATCCACTTCGGACACGAGGATACCCCTCACTTCATCTCAGAGAGGTCTGATTTAGGTCGGTCCATCTATCCACCAAAAATCACCTCTTCATTAACCTTTTTGGGATCAACCTGGATTTTTTCTTTGTGTTAGTCATATTTGTAGTGTGTGATGTTCGGAATTTGTGATCTGAGGGGATTACTTAAAATTAACAAAAGTATATAGCTCAAAAATCTAGCAAAAAAGGAATAGAGAGTTGGGAGCTATCCAAGGGAACTTTTTGTCAGGCAACATAGTAAACATCTTTTGTTAGGCCCAAATCATTTTTAGTTATTCAACCACTTTATTCAGGGGAAGTTTTTCACCAAAATGTGAAATCTATTCCTCAATAAAAATAGCCAGCAATTGTTGTAGGCAACACTTAAAAAAAATTGACATATACTAATGGACGCAACAATTTCAGAGACGAAACAAAAATAATAAATATGCCAACTTTCAAAACAAAACTCAAATATAAATTTCAATATTATTTATTTATAAATAAGTCTACATTTAAAAATGCATGGATGTGCAAAAAAACAATGCTAAAATTGTTGGACATATTTTTTTTTTTTTTTCCATGCCAAGAGGCTGGGCTTCCTCGCTGAGAATTTGGAGCCCAAGAAACAATTCATCCTTATATCCTTACAATCCTTCATTTTACGTTAAGGCATCAAAACAAATGCAACCTTCTCATTGTAGCTGCCAAGTGGTAGCATAGGGAGTAGTTATGGCAAGAAGCAATTCGTTCTTATAATATAGTAGTTAAATATAAGATGAGGGACCAATAATTATAATCTGTTCGTATTAATGTTGCATATTACTGTACTATATGACCAAAGTTAGTTGATTTTACACACAAAATGCTGTACTTTACATATTTATCCAAGGTAATATAGTTTACAAGGTTAGCTCAATATTTAAAATACAACAGTATTAATGATTTTAGAATAATAATAATAATAAGAATAAACAACAACAACAACAACAACAACATTTTCAAATTGAGATATTTCAATTCAGTGGCTAAATCAAGTTTTGAATTTATTTGGATTGGTTCGATTCTGGTTACCATCACGGGTTAGAGTTAAATCAAGTTAATTTGAAGAGGAGCAAGAAGAGATGGATTGGATGACTTAAAAGAAATGAGTGTCAATGAGAGATCTCAGATTGAACCCTTTCACTTACACAAAAAAAAAAAAATCAAGTTAATTATCAAACAAATAAAACTTTCATCAGTTCATCAACTCAAAAATTTCAGCTTCAAAGTTTAAGACTTCTATTTTATAATTTTATTGTGGGCCTTGAAGCTTAATATTCATTTGCAAAGGAAGCCAACCATATATTTGTTAAAGGGTATTCGGGACATGAGTTGTCCATAGGTAATAGAGGCTTGGGCAAGTTTCGGGCTGCACGGTCCGCAACAGTAGTTAAATCAGTATTTGGGTGGTTTGGTGAAGGTTCATACAAGAGAAAGAAGGGAAAAAACGCAGGAGGAGGACAACGTGAAAATTAAAAAATAAAAATAAAAATAAAAATGGTCTGGACTGGTGTGTATGAGAAATGGTCTGGTCAGGAGATTGGGCCATTTTGTATTGGCTCTTGCTTGCTTCCTTGCAATTTTGCTTATTCTTTGAAACTTGTAAATAATACTTTAATTTATTTATGATCCATGGATAATGTGTTTGCAGAATCTACCGTTGGAGGAGGTGAATCTGACAACCACTTGTGTAAGCCTCCTCGCGAAAGTAAATTCATGTGAGTACCTCTTTAAGTATTTTTTTTTCCTTCTTTTATACTGCATAATCTTGGCTGAAGCTTTAGGCTATTCATTCCATGCTAATACTTTTAAGCCATTCATCTACAGGTCAAGATGGAGAAATTGCTAAAATTGAAGAAGCGTTGAGCGAGGTGAGTGAATACGTGAACTGGGTTATGGTGATATAAAAACTTGGACTACTTCTGATTCCTATGTCTCTTCGTTAATTTCGTTTAAAAATGGTAAACCTGTACTATATTGTAGAATTAGCTTTAATTCTTGCATGATTGAGGAAAATGACCCTAGACCAGCAGCCATTCATAATTACCTATATCAAACCATTTCGATGTCACATTTTCTTTTGGGCTTAATAAAGGCAAATACTTTGAGCTCTATAATAATTGAGTCCATTGACGGAGCAAGAATTTTTTTTCCTAGGAGCCAAATTTTTCTTAACAAAATTATCTTACTATGTTATATTCAAAATAATTTTCATTTACTTAAATATATGATATCTAAAAGCATCAAATATTAACTTTAATTATAAAGGTATATCTATTTCCTAAATATGCAACATATTCATAACAAATATTAAAATAAGAAATAACCATTGATTAAATATCTTATAATATCACAAACCATCCAAGTTACACATTATGAGAAGATGCTCCAATCTATATATATATATATATATATATATATGTGTGTGTGTGTGTGTGTGTGTATAATTATGCAATATAAATATAACTATTTTAAATTAAAATCAGATAAAAGTTATGTTTACATATCTTGAAATTTCAACCTCTTTTCTTAAAAGTAAATTGAACTTTATGTTCTTTCATATAACTAAATTCATTTATGATTGAGTCAGTGGTAAATTTTCTAGCAACTTCCTTTTCGATGTACACAATTAGGCAATCATTTAATAAATAATCTTCCATCTTGTTTTGGGCCTTTGCTTTGATTATCTTCATAATTGAAAATGCTCATTCTGTAGTTGCAATTGATACAGAAAGAGTGGGAACAACTCTAATCAATCTATCAACAATAAAATAGATCACTGATTTTCTGGTCTTCGATAACCCTTGAAGTAAGTATTTGTGTATTTGTATATGTGTCAACAAGAAGATAGATCACTGATTTTAAATCTTTTATCAATTGAGGTAAGTTGTATATTTATATATGGGCCAATAAAGTAATTATTTTTATTTTAGCCCATTGATAATTATGAATGAAGTCTTTTTATTATAATATATCATATTGGGTCAATTTATTATGGATCATCAAATTATATGCTTAATTTTTTGAAAGTTAAATTATTAGCTGAATAAAAAATAAATAACCTTTTTTGAAGAAAAATTAATTCAAAGGTAGCTAAATCATATATATATTTGTACATATATTTACACACTGAGTATGTTTGGATTGAGATGATTTGAGACAAAAAATTAATTTGTTTCACAAATCTCAATCACCATTTTATCTTTTCAACTATCTTTTTATTTCGCATACATCACATTACAAAAAATGTTACAGTAATTAAAATAAATCATTCAAATAAATTCCTACTCAAACAAACTCACTATGAATTAAAATTTTCAAAACTTAAGGAAGTGGCCCTAGCTCCGTCATTGACCGAGTCTAACTCTTTGACCCTTTCTATGTTACAATTCACTAATGACAGCGGAAGTCCGTAGAGTTGCTTTATGGATATTTCTGATTGATATTTGACAGCAACTTGAAACCATTATTTCCCAAATCAGAATATGGTCACTCAAATTTGATGCTGAGGTACTTACCAGCATAGTTATAAAACCCGGCCCGGCCCGGCGGTCGAACCGGTCAACTCGGTGTACCCGCCAGTAGACCGGGCCGGGTTCCTAATTAGATCGGTTAAGCACTAGAACCGTTGACTAGTCAATGACCCAGTGGTTCAACCGGATTAAACCGGAAACCCGGCCGATTTTGTGAAGAAACCGATTTTGAGGAAAAAATTTTACAAAGTTGTTGGCTGGATTCAAACCTATGACCTTGGGCAAGGTTTATGACAAGCTCCCCACCAGGCTACTTCGTTGCATGTTAATTAGTTATCATTCTTATGCTATATGAATGTTTTATCAATTTTATCTTTATTCTTTTTTATTTCTCCAAAACAAATTTATTTGGAATCATTTAATACAAACTTATGACCACCAAATTCTATAAATTATAAAATAGATTTCAAAAATAACATATTACATAATTTATTTTAAAGACAAATATTGTTTTTAATAATTTTTTGCACTTAAAATTTGTAAGTAACCTAGATAATTACACTAAACATAGATAAAATTTTACACTTAAAATTTGGTGGATCACTAATTAAATTTATGTTTTGATGATTCTTATATAAATTAATTATTCTATAGCAAATTAAATCAAATGAGCATTTGTTATGACATTATTTATTAAAATTTATATCATATATCCTATATAAAAAATTATAAGATATAATATTTAAATATATTTAGTGACCCACTGGTTCAACCACTCACCCACCGGTTGAACCAGTAACCCGTTGACCCACCTCCTTCGCCGGTCTCCTTTCCGGGCCGGGTTTAATAACTATGCTTACCAGCATTGTATATCCTCGTGGACGATTGTCTACCACACAATATTTGAACCTATCGGAGTACCACGTAATATTTGAATTTTTAAAACAACTAAGACAACAAAAGAAGTCGAATATCACTTGCTAGGCTACTACTCCAACCAACAAATATTTAAATTTCCCTTTCGACCCCAGTGATTTTTGAGAATTGTTTCTGAGAAGGGTAATAAAGTTTTTTTTTAATAAAATCTCAATAGTACTAATTTGATAATTTTTTGTGAATTATAAAATTTGATATCAACCATGTATACGTGCTTCTAATTTGATCGCATGTTCGACAAGGCTATGTTTGAATTATATAAGATTGACTCTTATAAAATGAATTAATTTCATATACATTGACAGTGCATATACTATTACAGTTAGATGATTGTTAATTAATTTAAATTAAAATTAAAATTTTATATAATTATTAAATATTTAACAGTAATAATGTATATATTATCCGTGTATATAAGATCGGCTCTTACGAAATTTGATAGAGTTTTTATGGTCCTGCATAGGGATGTAATCGAGCCGAGTCGAGCTCGAGTATCACTATACTCGAGCTCGACTCGACTCATACACACAAAGGCTCGAGCTCGACTCGAGCTCGATCGAGCCAAGAAAATCGATACTCGAAGATCGACTCGAAGAATTTCCTCAGGCTCGAGACTCGACTCGATAAGGCTCGATCTTTAATCGAGCCTTATCAAGTCGAGCCTTATCAAGCTTTTTGACTCGATTTGACGAAAAAAACAGATCAAAGGTGATGTTTTGGGAAGAAGTCCAACAGAAATGAAAACTCAGGATGTTGATCTGAGACCATCATAACCAATGCCTAGAAAGTTCTACAGTGCAGCATTTCCCCAAAGAAGAAACCATTTTTGCATTTCTCAGACGTGCAAATGCAGCAAGCAGGCTAACAGCTACCACAAACCCATACACAAGCAGAAATTACAGAAAACTAGGATTAGCTTGTTCAGGAGCAGTGGCATGACAGATCTTACTTAGATAATAGTTCACACTAACAAGCATATATATCAAACCTTGAAAAGGCACAAAAAGTTTTAGATCAAATCAAATACCTTTCTATCCAACTCTTTTATTATTTTTTATTTTCTTTTTCAGGGATACTGAAGGTAATCTATGATAACATGTTACGCCTAAAGTTCCAATCCCCCTGCTCTCTCCCCGTTCTTAAATCCCCACCCCTCTCCTGCTGGAATTAAAAAAAAAGGAGCAAATGATGAAAGCATGAAACAGCCATCCTAAAGATTTGCCACCATTTCTTATCATCTATATGTGCCATCATTTATCCAAAACCAAGGAACTCAGCCACAAACTAAGAGCTACCAGCAAAGAAGTCTATCAATACTGCAAACACTTAAGTTCATGAGCACGAGTACTACTTCAGCTGACACTGGCGCATAAACAGCTTTAGCAAATCCGATATCCAACCATACATCATGATATCTAATATCCAAACATAAGCAATAACACAGTACAATGCATGGTGAACGCAGACAAAATGTCTACCTTGGACCAGGGCCACGGCGCTTGACATCTAATATCCAAACATAGTACAATAACAGAGCACAATAACATAGCACAATGACATCTTCCATTTCATCCTCTAACAAATGCCCTTCTGCTGCCGCTAGATATGCCTCTAACATAATGAATGAATCTTTCTAACGGGTAAAAGGTGGAATTTTTCCCCAAGGCCTTAACTTTTAAAGGCTGCACAACCGGAGAGAGCTTCTTGTGTATAAAATACAAAGCTTATGTTATATCACACCTAATCTAAACTACTACCACAGTTACAGTTTGCAATTGGAAGCTCAGATTTCGTCCCCTTATCAATTCAGGATAACAAGTTTCCTAGTCGATCTTGGCCCATTTTAATGCCAGAGACACAGAGCCAAAAACAGAGGAGCACTTACCTAAGTGAGCCAGAGATGAGCAGTGATGAACCAGCGATGAACTAGTGAGATCTTGGTGCTTCGTCTTCGACACTCGGCAGCGATGAACCAGCACGGCAGGACACAGCCGACAGGAGACGTAGAGCGCGGCGGACTGGCGGAGGCCGGAGAGTCAGAGAGCAGCTTCGATTTGGGACTTGGGACTTGTTAAGGCGATGGCGATGGCGATGGCGATGGCGATGGAGTCTCACAGATGCGGCGAGCAACGGCGTCGGCGACGAACGGAGTGAGGGTGTAGATCTAAATCAGTCAGAGTCGGCTGCCGGCTGGTAAAGTGAATTTTTTTGCTAGGCTTTCTTCGAACAGAGAAGAAAGTCCCGCAGTCGGCACAGAGAACTGAGAAGGAAGAAAGTCTTTTCTTCCATTTTTTTTAGACATTTTTTCTTTTTAGTGTTTTTTAAAATTATGTTATTACTTTTTTGCCATTATAGGATTTTATTATAAAGAAGGTAATATTGTAAATTTCATATAACTTATACCCATAATGGTCATTTTATAATTATAATAAATATATATTATTTAAATTATAAATATTTTATTTAATTAACTCAGGCTCGTCGAGCTACTCGACGAGCCTCGAGCTCGGGAAATCGGGCTCGATACTCGACTTGATTAGGAGTCGAGTAACTCGAAACTCGACTCGAACTCGGTCAACCCGAGTTCGAGTCGAGTTGTTGACCGAGCTACTCGCGAGTAGCTCGCGAGTAGCTCGGCTCACTAACAACTCTAGTCCTGCACCTTGTGGCTCGGACCCAGCTAGCACGTGAAAATAGCAGGGTAAAAGTTCTCCGCATTAATGGATATGTACCAACCTTGGAGTTTTGCGCTTTAAGCATCTTATCACCTTTCACATTAATGCTGCAAATAAATTGAACTACTCACGAGGCGATCGCGACCGACTCGAGTCCAAACTTGATCAACATCGAACTTGAATCGAGATCGAACTGATCAAATTAAATTCGAATTCGAACTCAAACTCGAAGTTGAATTTAAAAATACTAAATTCGTTAGTTCGCAAACCGAATTAAACTCAATTATATATTTTTTTATTTTAATAGTAAAATTACATATATATTCTTAATATTTTACTCCCTTCATCCTATTAAAAGTGTCATACTTTCCATTTTAAAATGTTTCAAAATAATTGTCATCTTAGAAAAGTTAAAATACCTTTTAATTTCTCTTTCCAATATTTGAATTTGTGGGGGTAAATTAGAAAGAAAAATACAAACATCACAATTAAACTACTACTTTTAAAAAGTTGGATTCCCCAAATATGACTAAATAAATGGGACGGAGGGAGTATTATTTATTAAGAGAGTTTATTATTTTATCTATTTCTAAAAATAAAATAATTATTTTTGAAAATTTTTTTAAGTTCGAGCTCGACTCATCTTCGAGCTCTGTATTTTGAACTCAGCGAGTTTAAGTTCGAGTTCGAATTTCATAAACTTACGTCGATACTAAACTCGATTAGACCAAAATTAAACTCGACTCGATTCGGCTAGTTTGCATCCTATTCATGTTGCAAAAATGCATGTTAAAAAATATCCCTTGATTTGAATATGTAAAAGTTTGTAACAAAGAACAAAAATTCCGTGACACTTCGCACACAAGCGCATCCGGTTGCGTACCTAATTCTGAGCACACACTATTTGGATACGTGGATGGATCCATCCTTTCATGATAACGGATCCATATGAATAGAGAGCACAAAACTCTCTGAAGTGGATCCGCGCATTTTATTCTTCTTGTGAGCTATTGTACGAGGAGAGCGGACTGCGGAGACAAAATGATCTCCCTGCAATGGGACCAGTAGTGCAAGCATTTAATTGTTAAGGCGCTGGTCTCTTCGAGGAGCAATGATTGAGATGGACAGACTTAAATGTTAGTTTTTTTTTTTTTGAGAAAAAAAAAGTAAATGAGTATCGTTTATTGTACAAGGTATAGTATATCATGTTATTACGTATATCTATACAATAAATTGAGTTGAAATTCGGTTAACCTAACATGTAATTTTTCTAAGGCAAGTTTGTGTAATTTTTAGAACTTCAGAGGGGGCGGCTCCAATTATTAGAGACCTCGACTTGCGGAGGTTTATGAAATTATCCTTAATGTACTTGCCTCTTTTGTCTCCATCCCCATGTATGATGTATTGTGACACAAAAAGAAACCAAGAAAAAAATAATTTAGAGATGTTAGACTTCCTTGTGCAATGAACTTTACCAAAAGCAAGTTACATGTGTTTCCTATTTTTTTGTTTGCTAGTATTCCTCGGATTCCACCTAACTCCAATAAAATAAAATAAAAATGTAATGAATGTCCTGCCGGTTTAAGTTTAGTAGCTGCTCTATAGGGTTAATTTCACTTTGTCCCCCCAAACTTTGGACGATTACCCACTTAAGCCCCTAAACTTCAAAATGGGACACTTAAGTCCCTAAACTTATAAATACCTCCCACTCAAGGAAAATTGTTAACAAATCCTGAATGCCGTTGGTGGTCGAAGTGTCCCATTTTATGAGGGTTTAGGGATTAAAGTGTCCCATTTTATAAGTTCAGGGACTTAAGTGGGAGGTATTTATAAATTTAGGGACTTAAGTGTCCCATTTTGAAGTTTAGGGACTTAAGTGGATAATCGTCCAAAGTTTGGGGGGACAAAGTGAAATTAACCCCTGCTCTATATAATAAGCAGCTAATCAAACCCTTGTACGTAGCACAACTACATGTCCGAAAACAAACCAGACAGATATGGAGAATCTCGCAAGAAAATTCTTGTTTTGCTGCTGCTTCATTTTGGTGACCTTTGCATGTAACCTAGCACGAGCTCAAGAAGAAGGTAAGTTTATTTCGAACTTATACCATAAAGCTTTCAGGTTTATTCTTAACAACAACAACATTGGGCGACATAATTTGATGAAGTTGTAACAACTATGGAGAAAGGATTTAGGGTCCTACTTGGCAATCAAGGTTCACAACTAACGTTTGATGAGTGCTGGTTGCAGAGGATCAACATGGATTTAGTTACGATGAAAACAGCCCCCGGGGACCAGCTCACTGGGGGAAGCTTAAGCCGGAGTGGTGCACGTGTAGCCATGGTCGCATGCAGTCTCCGATCGATCTGCCGGATGCAAAGGTTCAAGTTGATCCAAGCTTGGGCAAACTTCACAGGCATTACAAACCTTCTAATGCCACACTCATCAATAGAGGCCATGATATTATGGTGAGTTCAAAGGCATGCATACATTGAAATCCTAAGACTTGAAAGCTCAAACCGATTACGTGGTTGTTATTTTTTAGGACTAGTATTGTATATATTAGTGTATACACTAATAGGTTTACGAGCAAGTGACCTGTGTTAAATTTGAATTTACAATCTAGATTTTGCGTATGTGGTATGTATCAAATTGTTATTGTGCGTATATTATACTGTTACCATATAGAAGATTAACTTTATTTTTTATTAATTATTCATTTCGTACTAGAGATGCTTTATCGTATTACTACGCTTCTCAGCTATAGTTAAACATTATTGTTAATTCTTTCAATTTGCTTGCAAAATATAACATTTTGGTACACACTTACTAAAGGTCAAATTTTATGAGGTTGGAAGAATTGCCTACATCAATTTATAAAGCACTAATAATACCTGATAAATATCAAGGTAGGCCTCCCTAAATGCGTCATTGTCTAAGCCTATTCATTAATGGCGACTTGATGTACAAGGACTACTACATGTATTGACTTATGCCTCGGATTTTAATCATTTTACTAAATAGAGGACCATCCAACCAACCTACAGCTTACCAATGCAATCAAACAAATTACGAAAGAGACACTAATAGTGATACATTTTTATATTTTCAATCATATTTTATTTCATACATACATTAATATATCACAAAATTTACTACTCCCTCCGTCCCACTTTGATAGTCCTGTTTCTTTTTTCACACAGTTTAAGAAAAAGTAGTTAACTTTGTTGGAAAAGTAAATTTAGATTGCTATTTTCCTAAAATACCCTCACATTAAATATGGTACAACTTTATGGGAACTTGAATTGATGGTAAAAAAAGAATCAACTCTCATTAAATGGGGTAGGTTTATAGTAACAACTACTTACATTGAATAAGGGTATTTTAGAAAAATTAAAATACAACTACATTCTTCAATTGGAAAGTGGACTATAATTTGGGACAAATGAAAAAAGAATACAGGACTATCAAAGTGAGACGGAGGAGTACAATATTGTTCGAAGAAAATCTTTCAAATGATCCCCCATCCAACGCACTGTTTAAGTGAGAACTTTGTTGGTCTAATTTTCTTATAAACATAACTCTGTTCCTTAGTTGATTGATGGTTTTACTTTGTAAAAACGCAGTTGAGATGGGTTGATGATGCTGGATATATTCGTATAAATGGGACCTTGTATCAACTCAAACAGTGTCACTGGCACTCGCCTACTGAACATGCTATCAATGGCAAAAGGTACTTGACTAATTAAATTGATTATTTCCTTTAACAAAATGTTGCTAGCTGAATGGATTGTAGGATTACATCTAAGATTTAAGAGCATTTTATCATTTAATCAATCACAGGTACGATTTAGAGGCGCACTTGGTTCATCAATCCTCAGATGGAAAGATTGCTGTAATTGGAATACTGTATAAAATTGGACGCCCTGACCCTTTTTTATCCATGGTATTATCCATCCACCCTTCTCCATATAATTGTCTTCTACTATATTATATGATCTGCCAAGGATGTAGCTCCGGGGGACCTCCTTCTCCCCCAAGTCCTAGATATTTATGTTTTTTCTCTTTAAAATTTTGAAAATTTCGTATGTATTTTAAACTATTTGTTAAACTATTTGTCCTCCCAAAAATGTTTAAAACATTTTATATTGATTCGAAAGTTTATAAATACATGAATTTCTCCCCCTCAAATTAAAATTTCTAGTTTCGTCCATGCGAATCTGCTGCACCCTTATTACCGTGAAGCCAATTAATGGCTTTGAAAACAATATTAATGTTAATAATATCTTCTGCGCCATGTATCTTTGGGTAATGTTACGTACTAATGTACCCTTTTTTCTTCTGTGATTTTCATGATGGATATTATCCATACTAGCTGGAGCATTATATAGAGGCTCTTGCTGATACATTAGAAGAAGAGGAAGTTGTGGGTTTTGTTGATCCAAACCAGATAAAGTTCGGAAGCAAGGGATATTATAGGTACATTGGCTCACTAACAACTCCTGCTTGCACTGAAGATGTCCTCTGGACAATTGTTGATAAGGTAAGTCAACTCGAAAACTACTAAGATTTTCCACACGTACCATCTTCTCTTCTAGACCCTAATCTGCATCAAAACTCCACAGGTTGGAACTGTTAGTCGTCATCAAGTGAAACTGATCCGTAATGCTGTACACGATGTGAGTTAACAAAGAATACTCTACTTTAATCTTTACACATTTTTCACCCACAACTATTAGGATTCGAACTCTAAATCTGTCGGTAGGGCAAAGTCTAAGAGGCATATAATTTCGTTTACTTATTAATTCAATTTATGTGTTGTCAAATCATGTATAATTAGAAGCACAATTAAATGATTAGTTGGCTACTCATTGTCCTAACACATGGAAATCCATCTTTGCAGGGGTCGAAAATGAATGCTAGACCACTCCAACCAATAAATAACCGCCCTATCCTATTGTACACCCTGCCTGTTGATGAAGACTGAAATCTGAGTGGAGCTTAATATTAAACGAAATATGCTAAAAAAATGTATGACTCTACTGAGTGGTTGTTTCACTTTAATTTGCTCCTTTCCTCGTAATATTTAGACATCTTCTCCACCATATGCATTATATATTTTCGAATCTTCTCTACAGTCAATGGCGATTTGGTCTCCATGAAGAAGCATAAAACTTCTCTAGCTATGTTTCTTACTAACAGAGATTTGGAGGATCTTACCCAATTTTAAAGTTGATTACCAAGGGCTATCCGGTGATTACTTGCAAATTTCAACTCTGATAACGATACAATAATTTATAACTCATCCATATTTGGTAGGATAAAGAGTAACATAAAGTTAGACTAAATTCACTATTTTTTTCAAATTGGATCTAAAACCTCTAAGTTCTCCTTAGAATTCAACTAGAAAAACAATGCCTTGATAGAGCAATGCGTTGGGTATTAAACCAGTAAAAATAAAAATTTCTGCTCTAATAATATGAATTCGAGTGTAGCGTTGAGTAGGGTCGTATCCACAGGAACTAGTGATTTATTTTTCTTATAAAAATGAAAATAAATAAAATGGAGGATTGTGGAGAATTTATCTAAATAGCCCACTTAAATAAAAAAAATGCAAAAATTAAATGAAAATAAATCAACAATGGACAACTCTCTAGTCAAAGGTCTAATCTTCACTTTGATTCATTTAACTAATCATCGATGCAAAAGTAAAATTCATTTATTTATAAATAAACTAGTTATAGTTGGCAACAAGCTCTGACAATATGACGCTCCTTACTATTTCAGTAACCATAAAAAGCTCTGTGATTATTTCTCTTGCCAATTAAGTAACCCTAAACAAGCTCTTATAATTTAACTTATTGACAGCATTAATAATTTGAGAAGCTACAAATTCTTACCAACAAATACATAGGTTCGGTTTATTTAGGTTAGATTATATATTCACATGAAATAAATTTGAAAGTTTCTACTACAATCAAATTATATCACTCGCCACCAACACTAAACTATCAAACAATTACGGATTTGGCAAATAATTATGTCAAACTAAATAAGGGCCCTTTATTTAATTCAAGAAAAATAATCATCTTAATAACGAACAGAGAATACATAAATATTTATATAAAAAAAGAAATAAATAAAGCATATTAGATCTCATAGTATTGTTGAACCAAATTTCGGTTATCCTTCGATTAGAACAAGAAACTAGCTGCTCCTAACGGTGGATTCGCAGCCCAAGAAAAACTAGAGTTTCTTTTTTATTATTGAGAAAAGGAACAAAAGGAAAAATTGACTACTTTTTTTTAATGAAGGAAAAGCTAAAGCTCGAGAATCTTTTGTCTTGATTCGCCTTTTCTCCTATCCTGGGCTACTTCCTATCTGTTGGTACTTAAAAGTTTCCAATAAGTAAAAGGATTAAGAATCCTTTTTTCAATTATAACACTAATAAATACTAAAGCTAATAAATAAATCAAAGATGATGTTGCTAAAATAACTAATCAATATCCAACTCCACAAAGAAAATCAAATTCCTTCTTAATCGATCAGCAAAGTATCATATAGGGCTCACTTCAACTCTAGCAATGTCTAGACTTTTCAGTAAATTAAGACTTGTTCGCACCTTGTAAAATAAAGTCTTCTGGAAATTCAGTCTTTAATGCACTTTCAGTCCTACAAACATTGCCAAACACCAAATATGAGTAGAATCTAACATTTAACACCATATTTTACCTAATTAAGAGGGAATATGCATAAATAAAATGCACAATTAACTCTTTAACAAATCCCCACACATCAAGAAAATGCTTGCCCTCAAACATTCACTAGTCCAAAAATTACAATTTAGATGACAAACACTTTATAGTTCAATACATACTAACACAAGTTTCATGTCTTCTTTACAATTTCATCAAAATCAGGATGCACAAGACTCAATAAACCTCACATGGATAATATTGTATACTCTCAGCACTCCAAGTTTCTAAGGGGCATTTAACATTCAAATCAACATCATGGAATGACATTACTATAAGTTTGTTAATATATCACATCTTCACCATTTAAAATAAATTCAATGCAAAAATCAAAGGGTCTTTATAAGGGTTGTAACGGCGCTTGGGTTAAAGGTTGGATAGAAGGGAAAAATTTAGGTATAAATATATCAAAGGAAATACCAATAATACATTGCATGAAATCAAACTCCTTTATTCACATGTGTATCTCCAAGGCATATCCCTAAAAACTCCAAGCTTAACAAGTGCAAACATAACAAAGGATTTTACCCAACTACCATAATACAACACATATATACAAGAACACTTCACAACATTTTTTTTTTCTTTTTCTTCTTTTTTCACTTTATTGTATATTTTTCTTTTTTTCACAAGATATAGCTAACATTGAAACATAAATACACTTGCCAACTTCAATCAAACCTTGAACAGTTCTTGAAATCATCATGCAAAAATATTAAAGTATTACTTTGATATAAGGTTCAAACAAAAGGTTTACGGTAACAATTATGGCTATTAAACAAAAAAATTTGTTAAGGTTCAAACATAGTCAACTAAGGGAACACATAATCAAGGTAGGTATTTAGAAAGTCAAAAGTGGTTAAACCTAATTGCCCTTGTCATTTTAATGCATCAAATTCAAATGTGGTTTCATCATGCATATCAAAGTAAGTTCTAGAATGTCAAACCATGTGTGAGAACCATTCAACAAGAAAATAGAGCAAATTCTAAATGAAGTGCTCATTAGGCTCAAAAAGTAGTCAAAAATATGTCAAATTTTGCACATCCATCATTCAAATTAATTGCAAGAAAATAACATACTTGTGCTAATAATATTGCACTACTCATATTTGCATTTTGACTGCATTTTTTAAAACACAAAAAAAGTTCAAAAACCACTTTAAAACTTTAAAAATTTTCATGAAAAATTTTCACAATTCAAATATCTCCTCCCCACACCTAAATCAAACATTTTACTCAATGTATGAAAATAAGGAACAAAAAGGAATAAGAGGACTCCCTTGATTATTGAGCTAAGCATTCGGGAGGAATAGGTGGCTTGAAAACCGATGCGTGAGAAGCATGCATTGAGGTTTTGTGTTGTAGAGATGGCAGAGTGAAGACCACAATTACGAGAAGATATCACTGGTGATGAAGGTGAAGTCGCAATATAGGAGGCTACTAAGGAAAAGAAACAAATAAGAGAAAGTAGATTAGGGTAAAAGAAAGAAGTAAAACATGGTATAAAGCATAGGCATGCCCTATGAACCACTTTTTTTTTTTTTTTGCACTAGACATTAATTGTAAGACATGGTCACGTTGTATAAGCATAGTCTTTTGTCCAACAAGTTTTAGAAGCACCAAATTGCACTTAGTATAGAGCATAGGCACATTTTATCTCAAATCTGAGATTGGACGTAAGACGTGAGCACGTCTTATAATAGAAAGTCTCCTGTCCAAAATTTTGATATCAAAATGAAAACTTCGTAAAGCATGCTCGAGGCATACAAAAAAAAATCTTCTGTTAAAAAGAAATGAAATAAACTCAACTTTCACATAAAAACATGGAAAAAAACACAAAAATGACTAAAAATTAAAACTCTTAGGTAGCCTCCGAAGTAGCACCTTTCTTTTACGTCTTTAGTTAGACAATACCATATGCTCAATCAAGGTGTCACTCACATTTCTTTGCAACTCTTGATATTTCTTGCAAATCTAAACTGCGATTGATTACAACTTTCAACGCATCTCTACCATTTAATTCAAACTTTTGATACATGCAAGGGTCAATTACATCTTAAACAAAAATAGAATATGCCCCACTAGGACATTTTATGGCACCATAAATATTGAATTTTATTATTTCGCCATCAAATTCCATTGTCAAGGTTCTTGAATAAGTATCAATTTTTATTTTAGATGTCATTAAAAATAGTCTGCCTAACAAAATTGGAGGTGAAACAAAAAAATCATCATCCCTATCTAACACATAAAAATCTGCAGGAAAAATCAATTTATCAACTTGAACTAAAGTATCCTTCAACACCCCATCAAGATATGCATTATATCTATCAGCAAGTTGCATAATGACACTCATTTCTTCTAAGGGCCAAGATTTAGAGAATTGTAAATAGAATGGGGCATGATATTTATTGCAGCTCCTAAATCTAAATAGAAATTTTGCATATCGAGAAATTTGTTTAATGACATTAAGAAGGGAAATATTTAACTCAGCCTTGCGAAATGTTTCCAAAATCTCTTGCTCCTTCTCCTCCTTCTTGGATTTTTCATCTCAGCTAGGAAATGGAGGAGAAGGTGTCACCACTACCAGGGGTTTCATCTCTGGGCTCTTTCCTTGGAAGGGCTTAGGTTGGGGATTGCGTTGTTTCTTTCTCAACTTGCTCTTCAATATCATGCTTAGATACTCCTTTTTGATGCTCTTGCAATTCTTTGCCACTTCTCAAAGTAATTGCACTCACATTTTGCTTAGGGTTGATAATGGTCTGTGAAGACAATTTCCCAAAAACTTGAGACTCCAATCTACTCATTGCAAACATCAGCTGACTAATTTGATTCTCCAAGTTTTGAATGCTTATTCTTGTCTCCTATTGAAATTGTTGTGTGTTAGTTGCTAACAATTTAACAATTTCCTCAACAGGCATACCTGGTGTAAAGCTAGTTGTTGTTGTAAAATTGGTGGCCTTGCTATATAACTAGAGCTCAGGTTATCTCTCCATCCTTGAGTGTACGTGTTTGAATAAGGATTATACCCCCTTGGGGGAGGGCTTGGAAAGCCTCCAACAGCACTCACATGAGCATTCAGATCATCTTGGCGTGGCACATGTTAGTTTGATGATTCGAGGCATAACAAATTCCATATATTTTAATTTGCTGCACTTGTCCTACAACCAATTTTTCTACAAGTGTAGTTAGAGAATCTAATTTTTATTCAATTGAATGAGCACTTACCTCGTTAACTTTATGGGCAATATAGTCCCATCTGTCACCAAATTGTTGCGTATTGGCAACCATATTTGAAATCAATCTCCTTGCTTCTATGGGCATTTTATTCACTGATACTCCTCCACTGGCAGTATCAATTATCTTCCTATCTATTGATGATAGTCCCTCACAAAAGTACTGGATAAGAAATTGGTCTGAAATTTGGTAATGAGGGCAGTTTGCACATAATTTTTTGAACCTTTCCCATTACTCGTGCAATGCCTCTCATTGAAATATCTGATCCCATAGATATCTTTTATAATACTTGTAGGCAGGAAAAAATTTCTCAAGGTACTACTGCTTCATCTTGGTCCACGTGATAATTAATCCAAAGGGCAAATAATAGAGCCAATCCTTAGGTTTATCAGCTAAGGAAAATGAAAAGGCTCTTAATTTTATTTGCTCCTCAATGACTCCTTGGGGCTTCATGGTTGAGCATACCGCATGAAATTCCTTGAGGTGCTTGTGAGGATCTTCACTTGCAAGCCCATGAAAGAAGGAAGCAAATGAATTAAATCAGATTTTAACTCAAATGGTGCATCTAAAGTAGGATATGTTATGCAAAGAGGTTGCTAATTTATATTGGCATAGCAAGATCTAGGGGTGAGCAAATTTGGTACATACCAAATTCATAATCGAATTCAAATTCAATTTGGTAATTTGAAATCAGGTATTTGGTAATTTGGTACAAATTCGGTATGTACTGAATTCACCGAATGCTAATATGGTATGAAATAGATAATGAGATTATGAATTTGGTAATAATCGATTTCGCATTCAAATTCGGTAACAAGAAATAGGATACCGCATTACCGCATTCGAATACCAAATTAGTTTATAAAATTATATAATATATAGATAAATGCTATTTAGTATTAGTATATACTACTAATATATTATTACATTATATAGGTAAATGCTATTAATAATAGTTAGTATATGGTATTATCATGTACTTATAATAATAATAATATATAATAATGTACAATATATTATTTTAGTATTTGTTAATTGTTATATGACTATAATAATACAAATATATAGTAATACATAACAATATAACATAACTATAATACTTATTATTTTATACATAAGTAACATGACTAGAATTAGATAATAATTAATACATATATGTATAATACTAAATATTAAACAATAAACATAATTAATAATTAGAATTTAGATATGAGTAATTTGATACATCATTCATGTTTGAATTATTGAATATTTGAATGCGTAACCTGTAACTTGCAAGTATTATTGTACTCTAAATTTACATTACATATTTAACATAAAATTCATATTCTTGATTCACTAATCTTAAGACTTTAAGTATAGACAAGACAACTAAACAGTGTAAGTGAATGCATATGAATTGCAAATCAATGTATTAGTGTATTGACTTTCACAATAACATATGTAAGTAAACAAGTATTATTTTGATTTGAAATAAATTATAAGTTTGTAACTAATATAACTTATCACTAATCATTGTAATTTGTAAGTTTGTAACTAATATTACTTATTATTAATCATTGTAAATTATAAATTCATAAATTATCACTAATCATTGTATAGTCTAAAGTTTATTCTAGTTTAAATTTATGTGTTCCTTAAATCATAGACTAGGATTCTAGGTATAAGTGATCAAATAAATGCCAATTAAATTAAACCACAAAATGATTAGAACATAAGTAATGTGTTAAATTATGAATAAATTTGGGGATCAAATCAGTAATAATTTTTAAAAAATCAGTTTTTTTTTTATAAATGAATTCGGTTAATTCATTTAACCGAATTCTGTTAATTCAGTTTTTTTTAAAAAAAATCAGTTTTTAGCCGAATTCATTACCATTTCCGAATTCGAAATCGGTTGCGAAATGAATTCGGTTATAACCAATTTAAAATTGAAAGCGGTTTAGATTTTTATAAGTCAAATAACCGAATTCACCGAATTCAACTAACCGAATTACCGAATTTGTACCGTTTGCTCACCCCTAACTAGATCTCTCGAGATTCTCTCGTTTGTCATGACTTCAATCTCCTTTTCAGATTCAATGTAGATTCAACCAAAGTCAAATGCCATTTTTATCTCTGAGGATGAAGATAATGACTTTGCTCATTGCTTAGTTTCTTTTTTCAATCTACGTACTGTCTTCTATATCTCAGGATCATATTTGTAATTCACATGTATGAGAAGATTGAGGCATAAACTAGAACATAATAAAAAGAAAATAAATCAATAAAGGCACCAGTCCCCACTAACAAAGCAAAATATGTTGGGTGTCAAACTAGCAAAAATAAAAACTTCTACTTTAATAATATGAATTCTAGTGTAGCGATGAGTAGGGTCGTATACACAGGGATTGGGTGATTTATTTTTCTTATAAAAATGAGAATAAATAAAATGGAGGATTGTGGAATATTTATCTAAATAGCTCACTAAAATAGAATAATAATGCAAAAATTAAATAAAAATAAATCAACAATGGACAACTCTTTAGTCAAAAGTCTAATTTCCACTTTGATTCATTTAACTGATCATTGATGTAAAGGTAAAATTCATTTATTTATAAATAAATTGATTACGCTTAGCAACAACTTCTGACAACGTGCCTCTCCTTACTATTTTGATAACCACAAAAAACTCTATGATTATTTATTTTGCCAATTAAACAATCCTAAATAAACTCTTAGGATTTAGCCTATTGATAGCATTAATAATTAAAGAAACTATCAATTCTAACCAACAAACACATAAGTTTGGTTTATTTAGTCTAGATTATATATTCCCGTGACATAAATTTAAAAGTTCCTACTACAATTAAATAATATCACTCACCACCAACACTAAAACTGCCAAACAATAACGGATTTGACAAATAATTTTGTCAAACTAAATAAGGGCCCTTTATTTAATTCAACCAAAATAATCGTCTCAATAACAAATAGAGAGTTTATAAATATTTATAAATAAATGAAACAAATAAAGCATATTAAATTTCATAATATTGTTAAACCAAAGCTTCAATTATCCTTCATCTAGAACAAGAAACTAGCTGCTACTCATGGTGAATTCGCAACCCAAGAAAAACTAGTTTTTATTAGAGAAAAGGAAGGAAAGGAAAAATTGACTACTTTTGCATGAAGGAAAAGCTGAAGCTCGAGAATCGTGTCTTGATTCGCCCTTTTTCCTATCCTAGGCTAATTCCTATCTATCAGTGCTTAAAAAGTTTCCTATAACTAAAAGGATTAAGAATCCTTTTTTCAATTGTAACACTAATAATTATTATCGTTAGGGAAAAAAAAAATTGTAACACTAATAAATACTAAAACTAATAAATAAATCAAAGATGATGTTCCTAAAATAAGTAATCAATACTCAACTCCACCAACCAAATCAAATTCCTTCTCAATCGATCAGCAAAAATATTAGACAGACCTACTTCCACTCTAGCAATGTCCAGACTTCTCAGTGAATTAAGAAGTGGTCGCGCCTTGTAGAATAAAGTCTTCTGGAAATTTAGCCTTTAATGCACTTTTTCTCTCAAAAGTCCTATAAACATTGTCAAACATCAAATATGAGTAGAATCCAACATATAACACCATATTTTACCATAATTAGGAGGGAATATACAAAAATAAAATGCACAATTAACTCTTTAACACAATGATCATTACACTGAGAAATATTTGAAGATAATACGAGTACTGGAATATTTGCATCTACATAAGCCTAGTTTATGTCAGATATATGCCTGAAGTTTGCATCTTAAATTCTTCCTTTTAAGTTGTAAAAGTAACTACTTTAGTCACAGTTATACTGGTCGGTTGCAGCATATACTATAACTAAGAGAAGATTAGAAGTGTCAAACCACCAGGTTTATCTTATTCTAAAGATAGTATTGACCAAGTGTTTTCACAAACTTTAACTAAGCTTTTACTACTGTTTCTTGAGAGAGAGAAAAAAAAAAAAACACACACACACACACACACATTGTTCTTACAAGGTTTCCAAAGAAACAACGAACACAGGAATCAGAAGCTAACAACACCACCTAAAAGGGTCATGGCTGAGGGACTCGAGTGGGAATATCTAGAAGTTAACCTTCATCGACAGTTTCGAGTTCTCAACCTCAAGTTAGATAGATGTTGCGCTGAGTTTCGCTAGCCTGTTCTTTCTCAGTTGCTTCTAATGACACCAAATGATCAATATGAATACCAGATTCACAAATTCTCTTTGCAATAAGGCTTACTTTGAGCCGGGAACCAGGGTCATACATAGGGAATTCAATCAGATTCAAGTGTGGGAGGTGCTTTGCCTTTACCTCTTCCAAAGCTTCAGTCCAACCAGCTCTTTTTATAGGTTCCAACAACCTTGTGACATCACCCGCAGACAATTTTGACTTGTTAGAAGAGGTTATTTTCTCCTGGGCAGGTTCAACCTGTGCACCTCCGGACTGCCTGGCATGGTGCTCAAACATCAAATCAAGCTTTTTCTCCATGCTTGAAATTTTGGATGGGGTTACAAGAGCATCATGGTCCATCTTATTTTTGAGCGCCTTCAATTCATCCTCCAGTAAAGCGCCCCTTGTGCACGTGCTTACAAGGTCACAACGTAAGGAGTCAAGCTCCCTTCTCAAGGAGCTTTCATTATTAGATTGCTGTGTCATAGTTGGATGATGATCAACAACAGGAGTCATAACCTTGCCATCCAATGGAAAAGCAGGAACAAAACAAATGGAGCGAGTCTGCTCTAAACAGGGCTCAACAGTATTCATGGCTGTGCCTTTTACATTCACCTTTTGTCCTTGTGTTGGTTTATTCTGCTCAATTTCTGGAAACAGTTGCTCAGGGTCCTTATTGGTCTCCGTGTCTGTGGTTTGCGGACATGAAGGCATAGCATTATTCACCATGGGATTGGTCTCTGTGTTTGTGGTTTGAGGACAAAAAGGTGTAGCATCATTCACCACGGGATCTTTCACCAGCTTCCTTGCATGCTCTTCAGTTGGAGTATAGGCACCTGGTGATCTCTTGAAGAGGGACACTACTACAAAATAAGAACAAAATATTATTTAAATCAGCTCAGATGAAAAAACAAAAGATGAGGGAAATGATCAAAGTAAATAATTCACTAGGATTTGTCCCACCTACAGAATCAAGTCCTCCCAATAAATTCAAATTAAACTATATAAGGTAGAAAAAAGTCTACAGGTGTGATTTTATCTGACAAACTTAACGCCTAATGTTTTCAAAATGTCGTATCAGCAATTCGTTTGAGTGGTCTAATATAACCAAAATCAGGGATATTTATTTCAGTTCTTTGTTCTATTTATTTATATAGCTTAACACTTAAATGATTACAAGCTTGAAGATTATGACAATAGAAAGCAATTAAATACACTTTGAAAGCATAGACAAACTAAATGGCCATATGATGTTTATTATTTTATACCCAGCAAAATGACAAAGATACAGCTTAACAGCATAAGTTGAATAAAAACTCGACTTCATTATCCTAAACCTACGTTACTGCCATGAAATGCCATGTGTCAATATTGAAGCTTAGATATTAATAATTAAGTCGCTTCAAACCTCTATGCTCACAATCAACCATTTGAAGTATAACTTTCTTCTCCTTAAAGGATAGAAAAAAGAGGACATTGATACTTAGCTGCTGAAGTGGCATTAGAGTAGGTTTTGCAACAGGAATGCTCATCATGTTATTCAATTATGCATGTATTTGTTTGTGATACAAGACAATGAGTTAATATCCCTCATCATGTTATTTAATTATGAATGTTAAATGTAATGGAAAAAAGCAGGTCTAGATACCTTTATCTTGACATTCCACTATTCTAAGGCCACATGAAACATTCTATTTTAAGCAGTTTTGACCAAAGAAATGCACCAAGATAATCAAGGATTCTCATAGTCCTATTTAATTACATGATTTGAATAGCAAGACAAACTGAAAGTTTACAGAATTTCATTTGTGCGCTCTACATCTCATCATCCTATTTAATTACATGATTCGAGTAGCAAGACAAACTGAAAGTTTTACAGAATTTCATTTGCAAGTTCTATACTTGTCAAATCCTGGTTCGACTTAACAGTCAATTTAACTCAAAGAAACTACCGTGTTATTCCCTACTACATAACCAAAATAGGAACAAAAATAAATGAAAATAATGGGAGGAGCGCGAGAGAGAGAAAGAGACAGAGAGAGAGAGAGACGAAAACAAATTGTTAAAAATGAGACACGATTCTAATGTATAATATTCCTGAAGCAGTTTCACTACCCTTGCACTCCTTGTCGAGGATTACCATAGCAGGGCCTTCATTTTGCATTTTATCATCCATGTCATCCTTCAATCTTGGACTAGGATCTAATGCAACTGCAGACACTTTTTGGAAGAAAATTTCTTAAATGAATAATTTCCTTTTAACTTAAAAAAGCCAGGACAAAGATCAAATTTGATAATCTGCAAAAGACTTTAGCAGTACTAAGTGCATGGCCTAGTGCTCCACATTCACATACCAATATCAGAATATACAAAAAGTAATGGGCGCCATTCTTCATTAAGAAAACAAACTTGTTTGTGTACTACGCTTGTTCACTGTACAGATACTATCGGTTCCCTTAAATCCCATTATGTTAATTATCCAAGTTATAATAGCTGCTGAGGTTTTCCTCCAGTTATCCCCCTGTACATTCACTTTGCAATATTGAGAAAGGGAAACAACAAACATGTTATTTTAGAGTGTGCATCAAATACCTGAGATAGTTTTACCACCTGCCTCCACATTATTGATAGGTACTGAATTTGTCAAGCTTTCACTGAATTTATCACAGTTACTAGTGCATTGTGACCCTGTTCACCATTTCAAAAGTAGTTTCAGGACAAAAGCTGCAGCAATGGGTTTTGCTAAAGAAAAAAATATTTGCAGATGCAAATAATTGATCGTTACCAATTGCAAATCTATTCTGCCAAATTCATGAAGCAATTTTGTGGCATTGCAAATAGTACCTTCAATTGGGATTGATACCGGTGAGCCTTCGCTTCCCTGTCTGTCATCTGCAGTTCCACAAGACATAACATTGATATCTACTTCTTCTGAAATGACCACTGGAACATTATTTATTAACCACAACCGCTTTGATGGTGCTTCTAGCTGTGTCCTTCTATTTCTAAGTTCGAACAATGTAACCACATATAGGTTAAGGTCAATGATCATCATTTAATGTCTCGATTATAAGCAAATCTAAAGCTCTTTTTGTCAACTTTTAACCACTTTTGAAACTCACAAGAAGCATGAATCCGGAAAAGAAACAAATCATGCAGAAGCAAAAATGCAAAAAATGCACTCCCTCTTGCATAAAAGACTTCTGGAAAGTAGCAGTGACTGAAATCTTATCAGGAGCTAATTCTTACAGATAGGTACTCCAAGAGATAAGAGTGCATAAAGACGAGAGTTTAAGAAAAAAAAGAATAGCAAATGCAAGTTGGATTATACTGACTGGTCATCTAGATTGGTAAACAGCTTAGCTGGAAAAAGGGCAACTTCTGAGATTGATGAGTCTCATGGGCTGGAGACAGGGAAAAACAGAGATCTACAAGCTACTTTAGACAAGATAAACATGCTTGCGACAACTCCAAGAGCACCTAGCTAATTTGATTGCTCTTTTCTATATAACAACTGATCAAAGGATATTCTCGTCTCCAACCCTTTTCATTAGCTCTGTCAATTTTTACTTGCAGGACTCTCAACTCTGTAGCAATCATCTGAACATATAAGAAATTATGAGTAACGATCTCCAGAATGAAAAAAAGTGCAAGAAGGGAAAATTATGAATTTGGTTCAATTGAAATTAAGACAAATAACTATCAAGTACCAGAATAATCAGCACCCACCAAAACAAAAATATATCGATCACTGTTACATGCATAAGATTTCCACTAGATTCAAGCAAACACAGAAACTTGAAGGAGATTCAAGAAATTGGTGCAGTTCCTCAACTGAGACGTATGACAAATTAAGAATAATGTGAGCTTCTACTCATTAACACTCCAAGGAGAGTATTAGTAGCTTTGAGTCTTTCTACCAACTGTAAGATTCTTTGCGACATTTCTCCCAGCTGCCCTCACCAGACCATCTCCCCCCCCCCCCCCCAAAAAAAAAAAATTCCAACAGAGCACCTAAACTTCAAAGAAGAAAGAAATAATAAGAAAAGAAATCTCTTTCTTCCTCACATATAATCATGCACCAAAGTAATGTGGAAATTATATGCTTTTACTATTATTTTGACACAATTGAATGGTAAAGAAACTGCTCATCTTGAAGCAGTTCAGCCTTTGAAAAATAATCAAAGAAAGCATGCAAATCATAAAGGAAACTATGTGAACAGAAAGTGAGATCATATTCACAATATTAGCATTTCATAAGGATTTTCTGATGATACATAAATAAGTCTAACCAAGATCACAGAGACCCAAAACATAACAGAATGTCATATGTGAACGAGAACATGTAAGGTCATACATCATCCACAATTTCCTCACGCAGAACTCTGGCCTTTTGTTCAAGCTCCTCCTGTAGATGAAAGACTGCTGTCAAGTGCTTGTAAGGAACTATAAACTGAAAATGTAAGTCCATATAGCTGCAAAGATAGAGAAGAAAAAGCTATAACCACCAATGCTGTGTTAATTTATAAACCTATGGATCTAAACCTCATGAACCTGCACTGCGATTGTCTAATTATCTCCACCGGATGCAAGGACAGGGAAAATTGCCTAAAGAGTAAGAAAAGCTCAGCAAAAGCAAGAAATATGTGCATTTTGTAATTCATTTGGCAGTTAATTACCAGTGGAACAATTCCTATTTTCTATGTTTTCAAAATATTTGCTCAACAGATGTACAGAAATTTAGCATGTAGCATTAGGTAAATTAGGGACCTTCAACCCCATTCCCGTGCTGACCTAGCTCCAAGAAATCAACCTTTGTTTCACATGTGTCTTTGGCTTATTAGCCTTAGGGACAAAAAATGGAGGACCAAAAGCATACACCTAAAAAATTTGAGACGCAACATGAAATCCTGGATTATTGAATGGCCAAAGGTATAAAATCTAGGAAGCTTGAGAGCTATTTAGGTTTTTTGCCCAGCTTATTCTCAATTATATCATCTACTCTCAACCATCAACTGTTAAAGAACCTTGGCATCAAAGTCAAAACCAAATGACGTGTGGAGTGGCCCAAGATCATGAACAACTTTCACAGGAATCCTTTAAACCAAATGGTGTGGTCATACGCACCCGTTTAAGATATCCAGACCATAATTCTTGTATTAGAATCATGGTCACACATTAGGCTTGTTTGAGTTTCACATTGAAATTCAACCACAGGTAATTGTGCCATTGATGATGGCCACTTGGTACCATGGAAGAGAAAGCAGCAGCTGCAGTTGCCAGTACAGTGCGGAATCTAAATATATTGTCATTGCTGAAACTACATGTTAACAACTATAACTGAAGAATAGTAATTGAGCTTGAATTTGAGTGCAAAAGTTTGAAATGTAATAAAAAAGCATCTATTCATCTTGCATCTAATCCAGTTCCAGAATGGAACACTGCATATTCAAGTCGATTAACATTTTCTTTCAGAGAAGTTGCTGGAGAAAGTGATTAGGACATTCAATGTGCAACCTATGGGTAATTTACTGCTTTTGTAACATGTTAGCAGCATAGGGTACATGTTCTTTGAAGCAGTAGAATTTCCATAACTTTTATTTAGGTACACTACTATTACAAATATGACTAGGTAACTTGTATTGGGTAGCATAGGTTTTCCTCCCAAATACTTTGAAATCAGCCATTGAAGAACTTCCTAAATTTTCCAATTTTTTTCTCTTATAATTTCCTTTCCCAAAGCTCTCTTCAGCTCGAGCAGAAGTATAAGAATAATGGATAATCGTTTTGATCTATTCAAAGGCCTTTTTCTCAAAGAAAGATAATTTAATCTTATAACAATGAATATGTTAGCATAATTCATCTTTGAGATATCATACTACTGCTCCAACATCTAAAGAAATAACTAAGAAACAAAGAGAAGCTATTGGTGAGCACCAACAAATAATAAATTCCCTCATACTAGAAACCAACTTAAGCACAACTGGAAGGTTACAAACAGATAGATGCTGGGTCCAATAACCAATTTTCCTAATTCAGGTACAAGCTTAAAGTCATCCTGGATCCTACACGGTTGACAAACAATGGGATGAGAACCTAATAATTAGCCTGTATTGCCAGCTGCAATGACCAGTATATCATAACTTGAAAATTGTATCAAATATTAACTATCTTACTTATGAGAATCTCCTCAACTGACAGGTAACAGTACTGATGGCAAAGTTCATCTTTTCTTTTACCTTTTATTTCCCCATTAGTGAATAGACGCTTGCATATCCAATGGAAATATACTTCACATTCTTAAAACCTGGTAGAAATAGTCTTAGCCAGTTAATCTTGCGAAATTCCATTCACAATTACTACAGCAACAAAAAAAATACCGCCAAACAAATAACCTTCCAGCAATATTCTTTCTTGTTACTAACAAATTTTTTTTTTTTTTTTTTGCATGATCTTTAAAGTTGGATTGCTTTTGAATGGTGTAAGAGGTCAAGACGGTCAGGGCAACTGCAAAGTGGAGTTGGATCCAAGAGTTTGTTCCATAAAATATTGCCAATTAGAATGCACCAAACAGTACAATGGAACTGCAGTTTGTGAACCTGGAGGAACTAGGCATCTTTTGAAGGAGTACTCACCACAGTAGGCATTCTAAGCAGACCATTTTGCACCTGCTGTCTGAGATCTTCACAGTCCTTCTGAAATAAGTAACGGTAAATTCAGGTTAAAAAAATTCAGGAGGCAAATATAATAACTGTCAAACTTGTTAATAAACAAAAATGAAATTATTTTTTTTGCTAAAACTATTCAGGCAGTCAATGATTGGCAGGAAGAAGTAACAAGATATCCTTTCATGGAGAGGAAAACTTGCATGATGCATCAGATTCAGAAAGAAAAGCCTATCTCATGCATTTGAACTCATCATCTGAGTTTTTAGTTCCATCCTATACAATTATAATCCGTTATAATTAGATAACCGGCACTCTAAATTTATTTTTTATGCACTACCAAATTTGATATCACATATGCAAGGTATTCAGTACAGAACTTGACAGTGTAATACAGTCTGCTTTCCAGAAATACACTAATAAATGGCAAGGAAGAAAAATAATAGCTCTCACTTGGCCAAAGGCCTCTAGCCCTAAAGTAGATATCAAGCAGATTACTGTAAAGCCAAGACATCACGCCTAAAGCCCAAGATCCAAAACAGAATCATTGTATGTTTATTTTTTCCATCTGTTGCTTATTAGCAATTACCTAAACCTATAGAAGTCACATAAACTTCCTAAATAAATAGTCACTCAGTAGCCAACCATGGTTGATCTACGTTCCAAGATCTACACTTCAGGTCAAGGTACATGTTCAACAGAACATCTTGTGAAATCCAAGAAAATCTTCAACCATCACACTGGAAATGCAACCACGACAGTCACATTATGCCAGTTCTATTTGTCAGTTGCAGCAATACTGGCACTCAATTCCCAACCAATTGTTATCATATGAATAAATGCACATAAGTATAGCTGCAATTAGTTCTAAAAGAAACTTGATAGTTTGTTATATTGGCAATTGGATGTGTTTTGGGCCTCATTTACTCTGACTTCTTTTCATAAATCATGCCTCCTTTAGTGGATTCAATGAAAAGGAGAATTTCTGAGTTCAAAATGAACAAAAACAGGATTCTAGTGCAACAATACAAAAGAAGGAAAGAAGACAAAAGAGAGCAATACAAGGTATTACTGATATCTAATGCTACCTCAGATAGATTATGTTACCTCAGACAGATCAGCATTTGATAACATGTGAATTGAAATTTCATTTGGAATATTTGATGCTAGAAGCTTAATATCCACCTCATCATGATGACCTGAAGTCTTCCTTGTGCCTGATAGCACAAAACTACACTATTACATGCAACATTTGGGAGTATATCACCGCAGCATATCCAAAAAGAATCGTTGATTCATCAAGATTTATAGTCGAAACACATAAACACAAAGTAGCTAAGATCAATACAAATGGCAGATGGCTTCAACTGTCTCCTTAATCAAAGCAATTCCAACAATTTAAAAGTTTGGGTGGCTAACTGAATAATTTACATCAAAATGTTCCCATGTTAGTCAGCTAACAAAGTGAAGAAAATTTCCTTGAAAGTTTAATAGGAATCCATTAACTCCAAAGCAATACCCTCCTTTATAGCACCATACTAACAGGAGACCTATTACAATTCACGAAAGCTTGAGAGAGAGATAAGGATTTAGAAGAGTTCATTAGGAAAAGACCATAAACACTTCTTGCATGAATCCTAGATGCTATTAAGAAATTGGCAAGTTGGAGAAGAGGGAGGGGAACTGAAATGAAGCCACATTGCCAGGAGAGAGAGGTGTAAAGTACAATTCTACAGTTGGATCCTACATTTACTCACTAAGAACGTTAGCAAAAACATCATTAGTGAAGGTCAGCATAACTTTGAAAACCAGATAAGCCCCATTGTGAGAAACTTCATGAGAGATTATTCACATTCCATCAATACAGCATGCAGTTTAGGAAATCAGGGAAACAAATAACAACGCTGTTGACTTTAAAATAAATAAAAATGAGATATAGAGAACAAGATTAACCTCTCAGGCTTACTGGACAAAAAAATAAAGACATAGTTTTCTTTAAAATAAAGAAAAATGAATCTTGTAAAGAAGATTAACCTGTCACTTGCACAAGCTGACGAGTTTTCCTCTGACGTCCATCAGGTGAAGGTAATTCAACAAGAACAAAAGTACCTTTTACCTTGTTCTCAAAAGATTCAGGCTGCTCCAGGAGCTTCCCAATTAATCTCCTTCTCAGATATGCAAGTCTAATATTATCAAGAACGACTGCTGCAAACAAGGTCGGAGTTTTACTGCTTACCACCTCCTCACTTGGAGAAGTTGTGTTAAAACACAGCTTTGTCCTTGGTAGAACCCTAGATCTCTTATTCTTGTTGGCATCATCTAAACTCTCACAAGATTTGTGCTTCTCTCGATTCTTCAATTGCCTTCTGGCAGATTGGATATGACCAAAAGTAAGGCTGTATTGCTTCTTTATGATCTCGTAATATTCCTTGAGATATCTTTCTCGTGTGGAAAGATCCCCAAGACTCATTCTTTTGTGCTAGTTAACAAACAAAATTTATGTTAGAAGCATTAATTCATACAAGTTAGAAGCATCATAAGGAAAACATTAAAGACAAGACTTGCAACACAAGGAAACTGGTAAAGCCTTGCATCATAGCAAGAGGTTGTATATAAACTATAGGTTGATGGTCTAAAACCACAACCATAAAAATTTAACATCCTAAGATTTGCATGTTGCAAATAACATGAGAGCTGACAGCAACTAGTGTGTGAACAGCAATGGACCATAGATCTTCATGTGCATCTTAAGCAACAAGAACATTGTATGCTTCCTCAAATAAATGTAGGTAAATTTTTAAGCACACAAAATAGAAAATCCTTATCTTCAGTTTCACACTGGTAGAAGTTTACACAGACAAAAGCTAGCAATTTTTCTATTATAATTTTCCCAAATTTTTTAGAATTGCAAACTATAAAAATTCATGTGCAGCAAAAGCAAGGCTGGACGCAATCACCACTTCTAGCTTAAAACAACTTGTGATAACATTGAATAGTTAAAATTAGCTTTAGGGGTTGCTGATCCTTAGAGTGCGCCAATCATTTTACCCATACGCATGAGTTCTATCATGTCTACCATAACATTTTCATATGTGTGATAGGTAACAATGTGAGATATCTATTGAAAAAATGTGAACATCTTAGTTGACGAAACATTGTTAAGTAACATATCAAATTAACAATTCTACTAGTGCTGGATCTTTTAATAATAAAAAAGAAAACTTTAAGTATTGCATAATCTTTTGGCTACGTGAATTCTATTAATCTAAATTAAACAACTACTCTAATGGAACTGCTATCATGTTATAATTAATCTCTACTTTGACATACACTACCATTTAATTAAATGCAATTTTCATATTCCATACCAAGCTGGAGTCTGAATCTACAATTCCTTCAAAAAGCAGCACAAAATTCATACAGTCCTTGCAAAATCCATTTTCTTGTTTAATTGGAAAAAACTCTGCAGAGTCAATACATTGATGGCATATTGCTTTGGGACAGCAGTAACACATAATTCTTGGCTTTCCACCACATTTGGAGCATGAGTGTCGAGCTGAAATGATAAACAACATTATGACATAAATGCCAACATATCAAATGAGCTAATCTTGAACTGATCTGTGAAAAATCAAACCAAAAATCAAAAGAGAGAGCTCCTCGACAATTCCTGCAAACCAAATTTGGAGATAGACAAAATGCTGAGAACTGTACGTAATCTTGAACTAAACAGTGAAAAGCAAACCACAAAAAAAAAATAAGAGGAGCACTCTTAAGAGTTCCTAAAAAGCAAAATAGTGAAAAGACAAAATGCTGACAACAGTATACAGTAAGTTACCAAATTAAATCTGCATATTAGTTTACTGTCCAAATAAGGAATCAGCAGAAAATAAAACCACCCCCAGGGCATTTTATAGTTTGTCACTATGACCCTAACTCATTGGCAAGTTCAAATCGATAGTCTTTGCAAACTCTTACTGTAGGCCTAATCCTTCGCTTTCGTATCTATTCTATCCAAATAATCTCTACAACAAAACTTTAAGAAACTGTATTTTGATCAAAATTTTCCCAGGTAAGAAACTAAAAGGAGAATGAAATTAATCCCCGCATTTCAGCAATATTACCATTGATGACCATACTCATCAAATGAAGAATCTTCTGCTTTCATTCTTTTGTTTTCTTTTTCCTCAGTTACTTGTGGTAGGACAGAAAATGCTTGGGGAAATGATGTTAACAGTTCTTCAGAAGTAAAAAGAACTTCACTTTACTCTTTAAAGAAAAAGAAAATGAAAACTCTACCAGTGAATTAAAACAATTTCATACATCAAACATTTGTGCAGGACAAATAATGGGACAGTCTCAGATCTGTACAAAATAAACCTTGCTGGAACCTAATTGGCAAACTTGGAAATTGGAAAAAAGTAAAGGACGGTATGACCTCCCTTTGTCAGAGTGAATGTCTTAGGTTAAACAAGAATGTGATTGATTGGTTATCCCTGATACACAAACCAACTGCTAGACTTGTATGTCTTGCTAGAATATCCCACATTCTTTGTAGACCTACCTAGAATATCCCACATCCTATAGCTAGAATCATAAAACATTAATCATAGACAAATCTGTCAAGTAAGAATTTCAATTTACAAAAGAAAGAAAGGAAAGTAAAGCATAAGCTACCACTTAGCATGTTATTTGGTTGATAGTCACCAAAATCCTTTCCCCATATTGCTGTGTGTAACAACCAATCCTCCATTATCAAACAAAAAATACTTATTTGTTTATATTTGGTTGTAACTATCAATCGTTTCATTCTTAATCACATCATCCTGAGTTTGTAGATTATTTGTGGCTAAATTGATTAAAGCGTGTAATTACACGTATACGTGAAGATATTTAATCCTTAGTTTGTAAATCATATGCTTATATTCTTCAAGGAATAACATGAAACCTCTAATCTAATTCTTCAATGTCTCTTGTTTCAATTTTATCATGTTTTTGCCTATATGCCTTTCAGCATCCTATTAATATGAGTTGATCTTGGAGCCGGCAACAGGAATAAAATTTCAAATATCAACAAGTTCAAAGATTCATGTAAAATGGAAAAACTTGAGGAAACTAGGGTAGATAAAATTAATCATGCAATTTTAAGTCCCTAATATTTTTGCTTCCCCATTTCTGCATTATCCAGTAATATGTAAGAAAAATCTCAGCTAAACTCTTAGAAATTAAAAATATTTACGAAATCCATCTCCCATTTCTTTTCCTTCTGCTTCATAGTCAAGCGGTAGTTTAGATGTATGAGATGAGATGCTTACCGCAATTCCAGCTGATACTACTTGTAAGAAATGATTTCTTTTGACCAACGCATTTGTGGTGATAAGCTTTTCTACATTTCCTAGAAAAATAAGATATCCAGAGTGAGGCAAGCAAAAGTTTCCATGTATTACAGAATACTGAAGCTTCATAAACAGAAACAAAAAAGTGACGCTAAGAGTGGAAGTAATAAAAAGAAGTGAAAGATGACCTTTCAACAGATCTCAGATTATAAAGATAAAAAGTTGCAATTAATGCAAAAGCAAGTTGATCTTATGATCTACCTCATTCAATGTCCAGCATCTTAAGAGGATTTTAAAGTTCTTAGGCATTATAAAATCTCAAAGAATTTTGCCAGACTCAATCACCAGAGAACTCATCTCCTCGCCATCTACATATCTGAGAATATGTAGTTTCATATTCCTGAAACTTTTTCAACTGTGTATGCCTTTCATTCAAAATCTAAGATGCTGTCAAAACATGACACTGACCCTCCTTGTGTTGTCAATGGATAAACACAAATAGCCAAACAGGGCAAAGAGCATTCCAAAAAAGGCCAGGTTTCTAGTAGACACATATACCCTCTATAGCAGTGAGATTCAGTAGTTGTACTAGAGATGCAAAGGGACAGTTTTTATATCTGCTCCGAACTTGATTATATTTTCTTAATTCAAAACAGTCGAAAGGTAAATAGACAACAACACTGTATCCATGTCATGTCAGCCACCCTGTATCTGAAAAAATCCCACCTGACATAAATCAAGGCTGAAGCTTGGGGTCCTGCTAAGTTTGATTAACTAAATTGCATTGCAGAAAATGAAATTAAATATCATGAACAACGGATGGCAAATTATGGCATCAAATAATTTTGACAAAGAACTTGGTGCGTAATGGTTAATTCCAATCCTATAAGAAGATGATTTTCGTGTCTGCTAAGCCCTCAAAATTTCTCTCCAATCATACACACTGACTTTTTCTGGATTCCAGTAACTTGAACATAAACCACATTAAAACTGCCAGAACCTAACAATATTACCGAAAAAAAAAAAAAATCAGTTGTATCCATTAACCTTTTCTTTCCCTTTTAAGCTTTTCTTTTCCCTTCTTTTCTCGAGAGAGGATTTGAAAATAAAAGTAGCAATTCAGCAAATTTCTCATATATCAACTACGTTGCTGTAATAGCCAATTTCCAGTGAAAAAATTCAGAAATAATAGAAACTTAGGAAAAAAAAAAGCATGACAACAAATTAAATATAACTAGAGCTTTCAGGAACCATGATCATAATTCATAGCACCAAAAAGGGGAAAAAAAGGCTATGATGCATCAATAAATTAAAAAAATAAAAGGAAAAGTGAAGGCAATGAAGGTGATGAAATCAAAGTAACAAAGCACAGAAAAAAACCAAAGAACAACGAATTTCCAGAGAATCAGCAACCCAAAAAAAAAAGGAAAAAAATGAAGAAGAGAAAAGAAACTCACGGAAAATCACAGTCACGAATCATGCCACCGTCGTGGCAGACAAAGCACCATTCTTCGGACTGGGAACAGTCATTCTCGTTCCTGTTCTCGCTCTCGTTCGGGTTCTCGTTCTCGTTCTCCTCGTCTGATTCAATTCTTATCACGCTTTTAGCCCCTTCCGCCATCTCTATATCAAGTCAACAGCCCAAAAAGGGGGTGAATCGCAATTAAGAAAACGAAAATCAAAATCAAACAACCTTTGCTGAATATGGACAAAAAATTTATTACCCAATCCTGTAGTCGTTGCGGAAGAAAGTGTTTTGGCCGATTTAGTGTAGAACCAAAAAAAATGGAGAAGAAACAGAGAGAGAAGAAGGTGGATGTAGATTGTAGACTTAAGCAGAGAGGGAAGAGTGAAGGAGCAGTATAGACTCTAGAGTTGAGTTCTTGCATGAGTTTGGTCAGCATACAAGGAAAGAGAGAAAAGAGAGAGACGAAAAAGAAAAGGTGACGATGACGATGAAAGAGGGTGAAAGTTAATGACCGAGGGATATGACGGGGTAAGTGTGATGTGTCAGGGAAGCAACAATCTGGAGGCGTTTTCGGCTTTTACTAATTACAGTAGTCGCTTTGTCTTCTCTCGTACAAAAGGATGGAAGACGGTTGAGAGAAACGACATTCCTAAATAATAAATAGTTCAAAATAAGTGAATAATGTTGAAATTTATTTTTGCGGATGAGATAATGCAACGTTATTCTAATCCCGTCCCACTGTTAGAGTCCCGTCCGCTGTTAAATTCAGTATTCGAATCCTATATTTAATAATTAAAGATGGAAAGAATGTGAAAATAGAAGACGTAAAAAAAGTAAAAAAAAATAAATAAATAAATAAATATATAATGGCTTACATGGAGGTGGAAAGAGTGTGAAAAGATATGAGATAAAATAATACTAAAATAAATAAATTAATATGTTAAGGTTTATGTGAACAGTATTTGAATATGGCATTTCCGTCATAAATGCATGTATTCAGTTTGTGGTGAGTTACAATATTTTGAAATTACCTATTCTTGTATTCTCTTAGGGTACATTTCGCTCATGGAATGACATAGGATTGGATTAATCATCTTGTGTCATCTCATGTTTGGTTGTATTTTATACGTAAGATGACACGTCCTACCTAACCAAATTAATCATCTATTCATGGGATAAAGTAATCTCATAAAGTAGATGGTATTAGTCATCTTGGAATGATTAAAATATAGGATGATAAAATTTTAAATTAATTTATTCTTACAAAAAATGCAAATTTATACTCTTGTAATTATATAACCCTACTCCCATATGATAATATAATATGAATGAACTAATTTGTCCTTACTAATTCCATTCAAAGAAAATTTTTCTATATTAACTCGAGTTCAGTTCATTTAAAGCTCTTAAATGGGTTAAGTTTTAATTGATATAACCTAACTTAGTCAAAACTTTGCCCATTATTTAATTGGATTTCAAATTTGGGTTCAAAAACTTGATCAAAATCTATTTTTAAGGGCCCAAATGGGCTGAGTTTGAGTGGATGCAAATTTTATACATCAAAAACCCTTGATTTATTTTATAATTCTAAAGCTTCAAACTACTCTATTTTAATAAAAGTTATAAATATTAAATTTTTTATGAAATTATTTTATTAAAAAATATTAAATTATTTTATTAGAAAGAATCTCCAAATTAAGGGGTGTTTTGATCATTAAAATAGTAATCCTACCTTATCCAATTTCCAACCAAATACATGATAGATTTATTTTCCAGCATATCCTATTGAACCTAGAATCAACCAACTAGATAACTTGGATTATTTATTCAAGAATGACTCAACCCAAGGATAATAATCCGAGAACGAGTCATCATCCGGTCCATGAACCAAACGTACCCTTATAGGATAGAGTAAGTCATAGATATTGACAACTCCCCACTCTCTCCTTCCCTCCAACAGCACCCCCCCTCTTTTTTTTTTTTTCATTGTCATATATATGTTACATCTTTCCCTCTAATCCCTTATACAGCTCATTTATTTTTTTCTTCCCTTCTATTGTAGGATAGTGTAGGTGTTAGTGATCGTATAAATTTTTTTTTTTCTTATACTATATAAAAAGGAGTTGGTGTTGAAATGCTAACTCTTTTTTTCTTTTGCCACTTTGGGGGTTAAATTGTCTTTTGGTTGGGGTTGTTGATACATTAGTTGCTATTAGTACCAATAATTATTGCTGAGAGCAGTGCCAATTTCTTTTTATGCACTTATTTAGGTTTAAAACCTCCAACAAAATAGAACTAAGAAATAAACCTATTTAGAATCGTGGCAAACTTTTCGCTGAATGGTATTGAGTATTTGTAATAGGAAATTACAGCAATTACCACACCATGGCTAAATGGTTGACCTTTGTACTTCTTCCATTACTTTGTTGGCTTTCTGTTTCTTATTGCTTTTTGTGAAATAGAATCCATGAGGATGTTTTTGCATTGGTCCATTCTCTCTAGTATCGAGGTCAGTTGTTTCTTTTCCTTTTGGCTGATTACTTTTTTTTAAATTAAGATTTATTATATTCTATTTGCTGCAAATTTGTGTTGGCTTTATAGGCAAATTTTGAAATCAAGTAAATATATTGTAGTACATAACTGTGAGAATTGGTGCAAAAACTAATAAATTGACAATTTCTAAAAAAAATTTCTGTTCAAATTTCTCCTTGATTGATGTCATTGAGATTTTTCTTTTTTCAAATATATGATTCTAACCTTAATTTCTTCATTCACGTAATTTTTTTGTCAAACATGTTGAAGTCATCTTTCAAAACAGTTTAGATGTGTCCAAGCTGATCTGACGGATGGTTCAATTCATTCACCAAGAACTCAAAGAAAAGGTGAATGAGATCTTTGATTTGTGTTTTGCTGAAGAAGTAATTACTTTTCATCCTCTTAGGTTTTTGCTTCATTTTAAATTTAGTCTATTAGGTTTTGTGCCCAAAAAATTATGGTTGAATTTCAGTTTCTTTTGGTTGAAAATTTAGAATGATCATTGTAGGAGCTCAACATTGAGAAGTAGTAATTACTTTTGACCTTTTCCTATTCTTGACTTTGATCTTTCTAAATTTTTGTTTGATTATGTTCTAAATTTAATATGATTGCGAAATCAAACTTGAATGTCTCTATGACTACTTGAAATTTTTAGAGATAATTGTTTCCGATAATTATGATAGGAGTTATAATTAGTGAAAATGGAGAAGGAAAAGGTATATTGTGCAGTAGAAGCAAGTCATAGATGAACAACTTTATAAACACTCTGCAGCAATTGATAGGTAGATTATTTTTGCATCTCCATATTTATTAAATTGAGAAATTCACTTATTTAGTAGAATTATGCAAGTACAATATTACTAGAATCGATACTAGAGATTTTTCATTTTCAGATGCATTCATTAATTTCTTCGTGTGTAGTTTTGGATTTGTAAACTATGTCTCATCTTATGCTTGATTGCATGATTCTTCACATAAAGCTTGTAGGACCCGAAAATTCTACCAAAATGTTATAGGACATGTATTTAATAAAATCAGTGTATATAGGGCCACAATTTATAACACGTACAAATATGGATGGGAGAAGAGGAATAAATCAATAATATACCAATAATTGAACATAATAACAAGGCTCTCAAATTTCACTCTTCTCAACTGACAACAATAATAAAACTCCCTATTTATGGACTAGATGATTTGGTAAATAAGTCCTACATTCACAAGAAATTCCCTATAAAATACTAATTTCTAAACAATAAATCTACTATAATTTCACTCAAATAGAATTACTAAAATCTTAACTTGACTAAAATATTGCTAAATAATAATATAAAAATTTTTATTTTTGAGCCTTGATTTAATATGTCAACATTGCCTCCTTTAAATCAATCCTTTCTTGGCATACACATACAAATATATCGATAATATACCAATAATTATACATAATAACAAGGCTCTCAAGTTTCACTCTTCTTAACTGACAACAGTAATAAAACTCTCTATTTATAGACTAAATAACTTAGTAAATAAGTTTAGGGTTCAACTCTTATAGATGACTTGGTTCAACTCAATCAAATGACTTCTTTATAATAATTCTCATGCTGTAACTCTTACAGTGGAAAACAATCAATACTAACCTCGTAGTTGGGACAATTCTTCAATATTCACAGCCAATCCAGAATCAATTTCTTGAACTTAGCATTCTAATACCAGATATAGAACCAAAAACTATAGGAGATAAAATCTAATTGAACTATATGGGGAGGCAATTTACATATATATATATATATATATGTATGGGAGAAGAGGACTAAATCAACAATATATTAGTAATTACACATAATAACAAGGCTCTCAAATTCCACTCTTCTCAGCTGATAACAATAATAAGATTCTCTACTTACAATCACATATTTTCTAATAAAATACTAATTCTTAAATAGTAAAACTATCATAATTTGACTCAAATAGAATTACTAAAATCTTAACTTGACTAAAATATTACTAAATAATAATATAGAACTTTCTACTTTTGAGCCTTGATTTAATATGCATGCCAACAAAAATAACCAAGGTTTTAGTCCCTTGTAATTTTTTTTTTGTGAACAGGATTGTAGTACAAGCATGAGAGAATTAGTCTTAAAACAAGCAGTAAGATGTTATCAAAATTTGCAGTTTAATTAATGAACATTTTGTTCATTTTCCCTTGTTTAGGTGAACGGACAGCACGTTTTACACAAGATGGTCAGACAATTCAGATTGTGTGCTATTTAATCTGTTGTAGAAACTTCTTAGTATTGTCATGTGGCTTTTGTCACTTGAACAATGGAAGCCTTAATGGTTAATGCTACCTCAGCATTTGAACAGTTAGTCTGTTGTTTTACAAATTGTATTCTAATAATTTCTAGGGTAATCTTATAATGTGATGATTTCGTTGAAGATTCTTTCACATGAATTTGAAAATGAATTTTATTAAAGAGGAGAAAGAATGCTATCTACCATATAATTCTTGGAGCTCTTCATTTTTGTATTAATGGATATGTCCTATTACCTTCTAGCACCACATTTGACTTGTTCACTTAGGCTATGTCGATTCACCCAGGGATAGGAGAAGTAGGGAAATCTAATCATTTGGAGCTCATTCAGGAACAATATTGGGCTAAGTTTTTACCATTGAAGTTTGGTTGGATCAATCTAAAGCTAGATAGCCGATTCAACTAGGGATTGGAGAAGTTAGGAAATCTGATCGTGTGGAACTCAGTCAGCAGTTGAATTAGTATAATGCTAGATTTATTGAAGAAAATTTTCTAGGTCAAACAGTGTTTGGCATTATTGTATAGAGGTAAGATCAAAATTGATTGTGAAGATATGACAAAATTACAAAATTATATACATTGATGGAAATGATACTCTCTATAGATTTAAAATTTGTTTTATCATGCCTCCCTTTATTCTTTTCAGGTCTTTTTTTTTTTTTTTACTTTTCTATGGGGAACTTTTATTTTTAAATGTAGGATGAAGTACGATTCTTACAGTAGCTAAAATGAGAAGTCACCTCAATTTGGTGAATTTTAACGGGTTTTGCAAAGATGAGCATCTAGAGATCGTTTATTTTCTTAGTCCATGAGATATATTGCATAATTTGCTAGTCTAAGGTACTAGTTTGTACACAATCAAACATGATCTTTAGTTACCACTGAAACTTAAATCCCATCTAAAAAAGCTTGACAACTTTTTCATATAAAAAATTTCTACAGACCTTTTGGTTCACATTCAAAAAGTTCTTGGAGTTTTTCAGACTTGGAGAAGTTAAATATTAGGGAATAATAGTTTGCATTTTAATACCCTTCATATTCCATATGGCTTCAATGATTAAGTTTGGAGTTGCTTGCTTGAGTTTTTGACTTAAAATGGTGCAGAATATTTGGTTTCGTAAGATCGATGCAACCGAAATACCAATGGAAAAGCTTAGTCTACTATCCACTATCTACAGCTTATGATGCTATGGAACTGATGGATTGGCATACCTAACTACTGGTCCTATAGTTTTTTTTCCCTCAAAAGTCTTGGTGTATTTATCATGTTTTCTTATATATGATATAGAGCTTATGGTGTTTTATTATAGCTCCCATTTACTATTAAAATTACTCCCAGTTTCTTCTTTCCTACTACACCGCCTTGTGTCAAGAAAAAAGACATAGTCTCATTTTATAGAAGTTTGATGTCTACATACCATTTTAACATCAAATTTTAATCACAGTGTATCAAAACTCATTATATATAGCCATATGATGAAAAATGAATTTCTCATAATCATAGTTATAGTATCAATTGATAATGTATTTACATCTTTCATCTCAGCAATTGTGGTAATCATCAATATAACTATATAATGCTTGTAATTTCATTTATGTCTAATTTTTCCAAAAGAGCATTGCCTGATGTTTCTTGTAAACTATTGCGTGTGCTAAAATAAAAAGTATTGCGTAACAATTGGTATAGCATTTAGATCTTTTTTTAATTTATTTTCAAGTTCAATTCCAAGAATTGAGTAATCAGCTTTGTTTTTTTGTAAGTAGGAAATTTTGCATTCATGATCTCGTACTTACAATTTCTTCTCTCTTACAGGCACCCACTCCCACGCATTGCGCATACTTAATATCCCTAGTAGTGATTACAAATTTTTAGTAATTTTCTCTTTTTGCCATTCAAAAAAAGTTACTTTTCATAATAATGAGATATGATAGCCATATTATAAACTAATCCAATGCTACTGCATTTAGTTTAGTAATTACATTTTATTTAAGGAAGTTGGATTTTAAAAGCGAGCCAAATTATGATATTGGTACTAAATTGCACTTAATACTTTCTCCATCCTATAAAGTTACGGTCATTTCCATTTTCATACAAATTGAGAAGTGTAATTTAATGTAATTTATACAACTATATACCTCTCAATTAATACATTTTTAATGTTCTATATATTACTCATGCTAGAAATAATTGATGAATGAAGTAAATATATGTTAATAAAGATGTACACTAATATGGGATAGTAATAAATTGACAAACTAACTATCCTTTAAAAAAAAAGAAAAAGAAAATTGACTTATAATTTGAGACCAACACAAAACGAAAGCGAGTCTATCTTTATGAGACAGGGGAAGTTTTCCTTTTGTCTCGGTTTGCCAAAAATTTCAAGTTCAAATAAATCTACTTGTCAATCATGTGATATGATGATAACTATTATGAATGATGAACTTTTTCTGCTACACCAAATTATTATTAATTTTGGGGTGTATGATTATAACACATAAAGCAAAAAGACAAAAAATTTACTTAGCTAGACTTGATCAATGAGTCCAGTTACAAATCAATTAATATGCATCTACAATCACATAAGTGTAATGAACTATGATAAAGCGATGATCTAAGAAACTCTATATATAGCTATTACAAATATTACATGGTAGCCGTAGAACTAGAACCTTAGAATCAAATAGATCAATCTCCAACATCATATGAAATAGTAGTAATAGCAGAGATATAATCAAAGGACATATATGTTAACATGCATTTCTTTTTCCACGTTAATTAAAATTCTAGGTTTAAATTGTTCTATAATATGACACAGAAGAGGTGAAACGTTAAAACCAAAAAGCTTATTTTTGTTTTAGAGAGGCTAATAGACCAATGCATGCACTTGACAATGCTGGATGTTCTCATTCCCTTTCATTGATCTATAATTCTTTTTATGAACTTCCCAAATTGGCTAGAAGTGAAGTCAGAGTTTACATTTTTAGATTTCCTTCTTTTAGTAGAATTAGTGACTGCTCTTTGAATTTGTAAAATATTTTCCTTCTTTATTTCATTTCTTAATTAACTTTTTGAAGGTTAGACATTATGGCCTCATTCATTTGTAATTTTAAATTTTTTAATAAAATTTCGAGCTGGCATCCTACCCCATGTACAGGTTTTGTGAATAAAAAAAGCTTTCATATTAAATCTTAATTACATCAACACTCTTTTTAAACATAAGAATTATAAATATTTTATTGTTTAAATAGAAAAGAGAATTTTAAAAGCTGCAAGGGGGAACAATAGTGAGTAACTTCAAATTTTTTGAACTTTCTTAAAAAGTGATTTTCTCAAGTTGGGAGGCAATCACCCACAGTCAACTACACTTAGCTCTGCCTTAATCATGTTGTCTACAAGTTGTCCATTATTTTCTAATATATATATATATATATATCAAGTTTTAATAGATATTATATCATGTATAAGCACATGCAACGATATATTTGCACTCTAGAGTAGGAAAAATTAGTCCATAAGTAAATATTTATCAAGATTCTTCTAACATCATCATTTATTATTGATCATAATTTTGTTATTTCCTCCATCTTGTTGTCAATGTTATGCTTTCATTTAATTGTCTTGAATAGAAGTTAGCATTTCAAAGTCAACAAAAATAAAATCATCATTTCAATTTAATTATTTCAAATGGTAATTGTTAGAATTTTCAATATATTCCAAATAGATTTATATTTTGAATTTGGAAAACACTACCAAATCGACCTTATTTTGACATAATGATTACATTTTGGTTTAATAGCACTTTACCTTCCCAAGTCTTAAAACTATACATTTTTCCTGCTAAGATGAATAGTGTTTGTACATTTAATTTTGACCAACTCTATGAATACTTTTCTTCTTCGTCCTTTCCTAGCTTGTCAATGGCCAACTGTTAAACTTTTACATTTTCTTGATACATATTCATCACAATGTTTAACTACTTCATGCGGTTATCTTGGGCAGCAGTTTAGTTAACTTATTTTCTACCCATATGTAATATATTATAGTACTAATACGTATGTATATTGTAATTTAAAACAAGCAATGTGATAGTTTATTGTGGAAAAAGAATGATTTTGCTGTGTTAAACTATTTGATTTTTTATTTGTCACATGTTGCATAGTGTTTATAGAAATGCAATGGATACTCATTTAGATTTCACATAGTGTCAGCAAAGTGAGTTTTATGCTTTTACATTGAATTTTTGGCTAAATATTCAAAAGAATGATAATGCAAATGTTACACACACACATACATATATATTTCTGGTCCCAAAATATTGACTAACAAGAACAAAAGGGTTCTTAGCAATCCAATACAGACAAATAACAAAGCAAAAAAGAAATGAAATAGGAACACAGGAATTTACGTGATTCAATCAAATTAACCTACGTCCATGGGTAGAGAAGTAGTAGATTTACTATAATAGAAAAAGGGTACAAAAATCTAGGAAATAATTCCAAAACTCAAAGGCACGTGAAACTGAAAACACAAAAGAGTCAAAATAACACAAAATGTTTAACAACCGATGTAGACAAAGAAAATTTATTTAATTTATTTAGTCAAGATTTATTTAAATTAAATTGATCTTGATTAAATTAAATTAAATTATAGAAGTCTATCATGTTTTGGACTGGCAAATTGGGCCAATATTATATGGGCTATTAAATCAAATTAAATTCATAATGTGCATTTAAGTTGGAGTGAATTAATTGATTTATTAATTTACCATAGATTATTTGGGTTGGCCCACTATTTAAGCCCAAGTTAAATAGGTTTCTTGAGTTACAAGTTATCCAAAATGCAGGAAGGCTCTGAGTTTTTTTGAAAATTTAGTCTACATATTTTGGCTATACATAAAGGTTTTCCTTCAAGGCAAAAAGGACATTAAAAAAAATTACTAACTTTCGGAGAAACTCTATCAAATCCTCTCAAGAGATTTCTTTCTCAAATCCAAGTCCAAATCAAACCAAATAATCCTCCTGTCATTCGTGTTGAAGACTTAAGAATTCCAAGTATTCGACATCATTATCAAATCAATCGATTTCTACGCCGAAATTGTAGGAAACACTCTTTCGATCGGAGAATAAGCCTTTTGGGCCCTTCGATTGAACTCATTCGAAGAAAAGAATCACGGGATTAAATTCTTTGGTTCAAGAATTGTCAGAGGTTGTAACCCACTTATTGTTTGACTTAATAAATTTGATATTTGTGCAAGTTTTCTTCTCTTTTATTTTAGGCAACAAAATTTGTGTATACAAATTTCTCGCACGTCCAGTGGGACTATCTCTACCTCTCATCTCTTTTCTTCCAACAACTTACCTGTTTCAAAAGTCAATTGAGCCCAAGAAGTAAACTTTGCCCTTGAAAGCGTAGTTGCCGGTATCCCAACAATTCAAGAGATGCAATACGCTGCACCTATGATGAGGAGTAAGGCCAAGAAGTTAGCAGAAAAGGTTAAGGCGAATGTTGTGGTTGAAGAAACAAACCTGGAGATGCTTCCCAGCAGGAAAGGAGTCCATGATAAATCTATTGATAGCCCAAATGATTCGGCTACCTCTGTGGTAATGCTCGCCATGATGACCAACACCATAACTATGGAAGATCAAATTTCAAATCTAGCCAAAATTGTCGAAAGGCTAGTAGGGCATGCGCAAGGTCAAGATGCCAAGATAGTCAAACTAATGGTTATGGTGGAAAATATAGGTAAAAATAGTCTTAGTATGTCCAAACAGAAATCCAAAGTGCAAGATGAAGGTGACTCATCATCAATGGAGAAAGAGAAAGAGGATGCCAAGCCACAAAGAATGAAAGAGTTTTCAATCTCCCCCGATGGCACCATTCATGTCGATAATCTAAAGGAATTTAAAGAAGGTACAATCAAGGACAAGATTGATGAAAGTACCAAGTCGTATAACAGTTATACCAAACCTTACATCACAAGAGTGGAAAGTTTGAAAATGCCTGTGGGATATTAACCTCCAAAATTTCAACAGTGTGATGGCAAGGACAATCCTAAGCAACATATTGCACACTTTGTAGAAACCTGTAACAATATTGGCACTGATGGTGACTTGCTTGTTAAGCAATTTGTTCGCTCATTGAAGGGTGATGCCTTTGATTGGTACACAAATCTGAAACCTGGCACCACTGACAGTTGGGAGTAGTTAGAGAATGAATTTCTTAATTGCTTCTATAGCACAAAGAAAACTGTCAGCATGATTGAATTCTCTAATACACGTCAATGGAAAAATGAACCTGTCATTGATTTTATCGTTCATTGGAGGAATTTGAGTTTGAATTGCAAAGATCGAATTTCTGAATCTTCCGCGATCGAGATGTGTATTCAAGGTATGCACTGGGGCTTAGATACATCTTACAAGATGTGCAACCAGAAACATTTGATGAACTATCTACAAAAATCCACAAGGAAAAAATCAATCTTGATGGACAAGAGCCGCCAGTTCCTGACTCTCGCAATGCTAAGGAGAGACAAGAAATGAGGAAAGGAGGCAAGTCACCAGCCAAAAATAAAAAGAAGGAAGCCATGGCTACAAAGATAACACCTTTTAAGATTGTTCCCAAACTACCAAAAGAGAAGACAGGAAAATCAATACACATCAAGAGTAAAGAAAGAGGAAACCGACTCTCAAGGAGATGCAAGATAAGGAGTACTCTTTCCTTGATTCTAATGTCCTGGTATGTTTGATGATCTATTAAGTATAAATTTGATCACGTTTCCTAAGATGAAGCGACTTGACGAGGCCAGGAACACTGATGATCCAAATTATTGTAAGTATCACCGCTTGGTTGGACATCTCATTTAAAATACTTTGTCTTTAAAGACAAAGTGATGGAGTTAGGGCGACAAGAAAAAATTCTTCTTGAAGAAGACAAGGCCAGTGTGAATCAAACTTCCATTGATTCCCGGCAGTCCATGTGGGTTAAAAAAATTGCCAAGAGAGTTGAAAAGGTCATGGTATTTGTATTGCCAACACTAGGGGAAAAAACCCGCGCCACGCGCGAGAGTTTAGTACCTGTAATTAAAAATAGTTAATAATTATTATTTAGTATTTTGTAGTATAAGAATTGAAGTATGACATTTTTATTACGTGATATTAAACAGAAAAATCATAAATTACATATTGAGTCAAAAAATATAATATGCAATGAAATATAATTATAAGATATGATCAACCATTTTGCGTTTAATTTGATAAAATAAAAGATCTACTTATATCTGCTCATGCACTTTAGGGATATTAAAATTTGTTATTTAGTTTGAATTTGATCTTGATATGAGGGCAATCCACCACATTATCTTGTCATATAAGTGAGATTTGAACAGTTAGCATACTTGAAGAAATTATTGCCAGTGGAATTTCAGTTCTTGCAAGCCAAATTCTTGAATTTATATTGATTCCAATGACATATCATCATGAAACCTCCACATTGACAAATCAATCATTTATGATTTATTGTATGATTTAGGACATATAGCAAAGCATCTCCTTCTCGATAGGGGTTACAATTACAAAACATCAATTTTTGACCTAGTTGCGAAAATATACAATAACTAACACACTAATCTAGACAAATAATTATCTCAAAAAACATCTTAATCCACTCAATTCAAGAATTAAAAGTAATGAAGTACATACTTTTAAGTAGATAGTTAAACATATTGGGAAATCAAATGAAGTGAAAAATGCCTAAATGGAATCATCAATAAAGTAGCAAAATATTTGAAAATTACATTAACTAATAGTTAAAACAACAAAAGAAGTAGATGCAATCTATAAATGAAAAAATTTATGATGATAAAATTATTTTAAACCAAAAATAACAATTAATAAATGTGATCTCCTCCCTATCAAGTCTATATAACATAGACAATTGAATTAAAACACTAAAAGAAGTATTGCACATACAACTTGCAAGATCACATATTTCTTACAACCAAAAAAGTAGATTAGCTAAAGAAAACATACCTATTGAGAAAGATGCTGCAAAATGGGAAAGAGGGGTAGCTAATATAGCAACATCCGAATTCAATAGACTATATGATTGTAATGGAACAAAGTTATAAGTAAATGAAATGAATTTGAATAGATGGGGATTACTATGACAACGGCCAAGAAACCAAACTTCTCTACTAATGAGCATTAATTGTGTCTTAACATCTATATATCATAAGTTTGCAAATAACTGATGAGAAAGGCTTTAAGAAATTAAGAGACTTGGATATCAATACAATTAAATGATTAGAAGGATTTTTATGTAATTTTACTAAAATACAAGTTGATTTCAATTGTACCCAATGTTCAATCAAATATCAGTCACATGTTAAACTTACCCCTAGCTTTAAATATCTAAGAGGACATTTAAATAATTATTAAATAACCAAATTAGCTATAATGATTCATATTCAATACTCCAATTGCACTTTAAATACTCTCATATTCCCAAAATAGCCCCATCTTTGCGGTTGAAATCTTTGCCCTAAACTCATTCTTATATAGTATAAGGAATTCAATTTGGATCATTTGATCTCATAGAAATCAAATAAGAAGTTGCTCCTTCAACTCTTTAAGAACATGCATATGAAGATGAGAAGACGTTACAACCTGATGTGGATGATGAAGGATAGACTCTAGTCAGGTGAAGAAGGAGGCGAAAATCTTGTCCATCTAATAAGGCAAACAAAGTCTTAACAAGAAGTATGGTGATTTGAAAGGGGAAAGAGAAGGACATAAAGAAAAGCAATGATTGTCGTAATCTTCAAGGAAGTCAAGTCTTCAAGCAAAAGTCGTGAACTCCTGTCACTCTAAAAGAATTCATGTCTAAAGAATTCTTTGATGTTGATGTGGTCGCAAGTCACACAACGCGAGTAGATCATATTGCAGAATAAAAAAATAATACTCACAAATCTTCCTATGAGATAGCCCGTGTGCCTATCAGCAATGAGGAGGTAAATGTCACAGGTATCACTTTCACTAGTGAAAACTTGTTATTTGGGTCAATACCGCATAACTATCCTTTATTTGTGACTGGTTATGCAAAAAAGCAAAAGGTGAACAGAATTTTGATAGATAGAGGTTTCACGGTTAATATTCTTCTTTTAAAATCTCTACAGGAGCTTGACATCCCTGTTGACGAACTCTCTAGTAGTCGACTGATGATTCAAGACTTTAATCAAGGAGGACAAAGAGCTCTTGGATCACTAAATTTGGAGATAGTCATTGATGATATGTCGTCCAGAGCACTATTGTACGTGATAAATGCTAAAACAACATACAATGTACTATTGGGAAGGCTTTGAATTCATGAAAATAGAGTTGTACCTTCAACTCTTAATTAATGTTTTAAATATTGCCGAAATGGTGGCAAGAAATGTGAAAGCCGATGATAATCCTTTCACTGAAGTGAAAGCGCATATCGCTGATGCCAAATTTTATATTAAAATACACAATGTAGAGGATGAGTCTGAACAACCTCTATCTGTGATTAAAATTTAGAACCCCGAATCTTCAAGTACAAAAGGGAAGAAAGTGATGATTCCAAAATCAAAAGAAGAAATTCATCAAAAAATTGATGTTTCATTGTCAAAGAATGAATCAGTTATCTTTCGCCACCCTCCCAAGTCAAGAGTGGAGCAAGCATAGTCATTTTCAATTTAACACGAAACTTTGAAAGGTTTAACTTTTTCTGTGGCTAATCTTGATGCTAAGAAGGTGCCGTCTCCTTTATTTAAAAGGTCTAATCTTTCAAATAAAGAGTTTGAAATCAAGCAAGACACCAAACCACAAAGTCAAAAATCAAAGAAGATTTTGATCTCATTGCGTATAAACTTCTTACTAAAATTGGATATGATTTCAAAGAATTTGTGGTGTTAAATATCCTACCCTCTCAAGCCACTAGTGACATGATCCATAGGTTAAATCCTATCCAAAAGATGTTGAAGAAACAAGGATATGCCATTGAAAATCTCAAATTTGGTCTTGGCTATTCCTCTCTTACACCAATCTACATCAAGATCAATAGAGTTAGTAGCTAATATATTGCTGTGGGGGACGAATCTTCTCAAATAGTCGATAAATCCCAAAATTTTCATAAAAATGAGAATAAAGCTCCACGGGTATCTATTTTTTAGAGGTTAGAACTACAAATAAGTCGAAATCTTCAAAACTCTCATAAGAGTAAAGAGAGAATAACAAAGTCATTAAAAAATTTTGAAGAATCTTCTGATCATTTTCATAAATTTGGTAGCATTATTCCTTCGAAAATAAGAAGATTCACAGATCTTATAATAAAATGTAGAACTGAATTGAAGGTCAGGGAGCATACGGTGGTGTACACAAGACCAAAAGAAAATGATGAAGAGAGTGTTGCTTCATGCAATCATATAACTATAATTGACTGTGACTCTCCTGGAGAAGAAGAAGATGCTGAGGATGCTCCGTCTGAATTTGAAGAAGGTGTTAAGGCTACTGTAGATGATCTCAAAGAGATAAATCTTGGTAATTCAAAAGACCTACGTTCAATATATGTAAGTGTTTTATTAAGTTCTGATGAAGAGAAGCGTATGTTGAACTCTTAGAAGAGTGTCAAAATGTTTTTGCTTGAACTTATAAAGAAATGTCGGATTTAAATCCAAAAGTGGCCGTCCACCATTCGACTATTAAAAAGTGAGTTCGTTCTGCAAAGCAAGCACAACGGTGATTTAGATCCGATTTGATTCTCTTGATCGAAATTATAGTCAATAAACTCATTCAAGTTGAGATTATTCATGAAGTTAAATATCCCACATGGATCTCAAGTATTGTGCATGTGCGAAAGAAGAATGGGCAAATTCCCATCTGCATCGATTTTAGGAATTTTAACAATACTTGTCCCAAAGATGATTTTCCTTTACCTATCACTGAACTCATGATTAATGCAATTATTGGGCATGAAACTCTGTCATTCATGGATGGTTCTTCTGGATATAATCAAATTCGACTGGCGCCTGAGGATGAAGAGCTCACTGCATTTCGTATTCTTAAGGGTATTTATTGCTATAGACTAATACCCTTTGGTTTTAAAAATGTTAGAGCCACATATCAAAAAGCAATGCAAAATATCTTTGACGACATACTTCATAAAACTATCGAATGTTATGTAGACGATTTAGTTGTTAAATCAAAGGAAAGAACTAATCACTTGGAGGATTTGAAACAAGTTTTTGATCGGTTGAGAAGGTATCAACTCAAAATGAATCCTTTCAAATGTGCATTTGGAGTCACATTAGAAAAATTTCTTGATTTTGTGGTTCGCTATCAAGGTATTGAAATTGACAGGACTAAAATTGATTCTATATTAAGGATGCCTGAATCTCGTGACATTCATGAATTAAAAAGCCTTCAAGGGCGGTTAGCCTATCTGCGGAGGTTTATTTCAAATTTGGCAGGAAGATGTCAACCATTTAGTCACCTTATGAATAAAGGTGTGTCGTTTCAGTGGGATGAGACATGTAGTAATGCGTTTAATAGTATTAAATCTTATTTTGCGAAAGCACCTATCTTGACTGCACTTATTCATGAAAAGTCATTACTTCTCTATATTGCAGCCCCAGAACACTCAGTGGGGGCATTACTGGCACAGAAAAATAATGAAGGATAAGAGGTTGCCTTTTACTATTTAAACAGAATAATGATCCCTAATGAATTAAACTATTCACCGATTGAAAAGATGTATTTAGTTTTTATTTTTGTAATACAGAAATTAAAACACTATTTTCAAGCACACAGTGTGAGACTCATTTCTAGGGCGAATCCCATAAAATATATGATAAGTAAACCAGTACTATTCGATCGCCTAATTAGATGGTATCTTTAGTTACAACAATTCGAAATTATTTATGTACCTCAAAAGACTGTAAAAGATCAAGTACTGGCATATTTTCTTGCAGATTACCAATACCTATTGAATGGGAGTTGAGTGATGATCTACCAGATGAGAATGTGCTCCTTATTGAAATTCGCCCACCATAGAAAAAGTATTTTGATAGTGTTGCTCATCGTCATGGAGTTGGAGTTGGTATTGTATTCATAACTCTTGATGGAGAGGTATTATTATATTTTTTTACTCTAAATTAATATTATTCAAACAATGTCGCTGAATACCAAACTCTCATATTCGGACTTCAAATAGCTATTGATATGAAACAATTAGAACTTCAAATCTATGGTGACTCGCAATAAGTGGTTAACCAACTTTTGGAAAGTTATGAACTCAAAAAGTCTGAGTAAACGTGACTTATAAGGTGATTTGGAGGTGCAAATATTAACCATGTCCCTAGAAACAAAAATAAACAAGCTGACGCATTGGTTGTACTTGCCTCTTCAGTTACTGCGCCAAATTATAAGATATAAGTTTGTGTATGCCAAAAGTGGGTGATTCCACCATTATTTGATGATGAAGGTATTAAAGAAAATAACGCTAATGTGGTTTCAACTTACAAAATTGATAAAGAAAATTGGAGAAGACCCATCGTTGATTATCTCAAATATCAAAAGTTACCTGAAGAGCACCATAGAAGAGCTGACATCTGCCGTCGTGCCTTTCATTTTATCTTGTATAATGATACATTATACCGAAAATCATTTGAAAGTATATTCTTGTGTTGTCTGAGTGAAGACAAGGCATATCGGACAATGCATGAAATATATTCTGAAATATGTGAAACTCATCAATCCCGTCCCAAGTTATATTTTTGGATTAAAAGAATGGGTTACTATTGACCTACTATGGTCAAAAATTGCATGGAATATACCCAAAGGTGTCAAACTTGTCAATTTCATCCAAATTACATTCATCAATCACTCGAACCATTACACCCGACTATTGTTTCTTGGCCTTTTGATACTTGGGGTCTTGATGTTGTGGGACCGTTACCAAAGTCGTCCGGTCAACATTTATATATATTGGTTGCGACTGACTACTTCTCTAAATAGGGTGAAACTGTACCACTCAAGCAAGTTAAAAAAAGATGTGGTGAATTTCATTCGTGTGGATATTATTTATCATTATAGAGTTCTCCAATACATTATCACTGATAATAAAAAATCTTTCTCTAATAGATTGATGGACAAGCTGTGTGAAAAATTCAAATTCAAGCAACGTAAGTCCTTCATGTATAATGCCCCAACCAACGGTCTCGCGGAGGCATTCAACAAAACTTTATACAACTTGTTGAAGAAAATGGTGGTTAAATAAAAAAAGAATTGGCATGAAAAGATAGGGGAAGCTCTTTGGGCCTATCGCACCACATATCGGATTCCAACGTAAGCCATGCCATATGCCTTAGTCTATGGTGTAGAAGTTATCCTATCTCTTGAGCAACAAATTCTTTCTTTGAGAATTGCTATCCAAGAAAGGCTCACGGAAGAAAAAAATGTTCTCCTGCGTCTTGAAAAATTAGAAACTTTAGGTGAAAAGAGATTGAAAATCCAACAAAATCTTCAATGCTATCAAGCTCGTCTCTTTAAAGTTTTTAATAAGAAAGTTCGGCGCTATTCCTTTCAAATTAGGGCCATGGTTGCCGTTCAAAAGCCAATAGTTATGACTCATCATACTAAAAATAAATTTATCTTTAAATGGGATGGGCTATATGTTGTTCGAGAAATTTACACAAATGGCACGTACAAGATAGTTGACAAAGATGGCGTCAATATTGGACCCATAAATGAAAAATTGTTAAAGTTATACATGCCATAAAAAAAATACTCCATGACGCATAAGCCTAAACTGCACATTACTCCTAACACGCAAGAGTCTAAACTGTAAACAGTATGAATTATGTGTGATTTGATTCCCTTTTGGGGTACGTAGGCAGTTTAGAGGGTAACTTCTAAATTTAGTTACAACCCTATAAAACTAAATTCTTTGCTCTGATGATTCTTTTATTGCAAAAAAAAGTATATTCCTCTTTAGGACAGTTCAAAATATTTTGCGTGATACACTTGAAAGTGTGTTATTCAGATTATCAAAATTATTTGGACAATTATCTTTTCAAGTGTGATCAAAATTATGCAAAAATGGAATTATTTATATTGCAGTTGATAGCCTAAAATGGTCACTATTGAAAGATTAAGGAAAAACAAGGGACATCTATAAGAATGTTATGAAAAAAAAAGAGATCAAGTTTCATTATGAAATGTTTATATTCATAGCTACATGCTTTGAGCGATTAACAATAGATGAAATTTGAAACAAAGTAAAAGATTGCAATTGTTCCTAAAATTCAAATGACGATAGCTTTTTTCGATTGCTTTCAAGTAATGCTTGTATCTTGTTCAAAGTTTGGCTCTCCTCAGCAAAGAGGGGCGGAGAATTCTCAATCTTTGGAATTTCATTTCGTAAGTCGACCATGCTACCTTGCATTCGGGTAAGCTCATTTTGCTTTTCTCGTAACAATGAAAGTGTCTTCTTTCTGTGAATATCCAAGAATTCAAACCATTTTCTTAACTTTACTTCCTTATGGTCAATCTTTTTAAGTTTCAATATGTGCATTGAGATCTTTTTTGCTTGTTGTTTCTCCTTATTCTGAGCATTTCTATGATACTGGGTGGTCGTAGAAAGCAACTCATTATATGATGCAGCTGAAATTTTATTTGATAGAGAAGTCCTCACTGCCACGTAATGAGTTGCATTTGCAAAGAAAATCTTTAAAAGGCCTTACAAATTTGAAATATCCATAACATTGAAACTTTGCATTTCCTCTATGATTTCGTTTGCTTTCGTCTCAAGAGCAGGCATGCGCTCCATGGCTGTTTGGGATATCATCACCCTCAAGTTATTCCACAGCATTTGAATATAGTCTCGACGACATGTTGAGATCACAGTTTGGAGGCAAAAGTCAGACACTTAAGGTACCTTTGGCCACAATGGTGGATAAAAAATCTTGAGTTTCTTTTTCTCCGGTGGAGTCATATGTTCTTCCTTCTGTGTCATGATTTGCTGAATCGAATTTCCATCATCTAACACCTTTTGAAAATTCTCATTAATATCCTTTAGTTGGGTAGAATTGACCAGTTGTTTTGCCAAAAGCTCAAAAGCAGTGGGTCCTTCAACGGATCGTTGGCTTAGTTCTCCCTCATCAATAAAAATCAAGTTCTAATCATTCAGCTACAAGAAAAATATTATAAGACATATCATGAGTATGATATTACTAAATAAATTGCAAATACCAAACTAAAGAAGGTGAGAAAAGTTCTTACAATATTGGCATGGCTTACATCAGACACAGATATGTTTGGAATGTCCTTAAATAATTCTTTAGGGTCTAAACCAGTATCATCCAAAGGGAGAGTCATTACCTTGGATTTCCTACGCTTTCAATGTTGGTCTGTGCTGGTAGACTGCTCATCCTCATCAACAATGGAATCGCTTCTCTTTTTTTCATTGAAATCGCGAGACTCATGATCAGTGGATTTTATAATTATTGAAGGAAGGCGGAATGAAGTTCCCTTCAGAGATTCTTCATTGGAAGTCAAGATTTCAAGAGTTGAAACGTTGTTGCTTGAATTCTTAAAAATTTTCTTCTAGTTTCTCACAGTTTTTCGCTTCATCTCAAGATTATTGCCAATCTTGGAAGGATTATTCAGGTTTGCAAGTTCCTTTCCCTTTGATTTCTTCTACTCCCCATTTGATTGAACACTCTTAATCAAAGCATCACGTCCTTTGAGGAGATAGTCATCATGCACCATAGACCACCATGTTTGAAAACCTGAAGATGTATGCTTGTTAGCATTCAAGGGATAGTTAGGAAAAAGCACCTTGACTCTGTTTTATTGCGAATAGTAGTACGCTAAAGTATTCGACTCAAATCATAATTTGTAGAACGAACATTTGCTCTAAATTCTTGTGGGGGAACTTGATAAAACCCAAATTACCACGCGAACCTATATGGACTATATGACTCAATAAGGAAATCTCCATGCAAAACTAAAGTAATTTGAGCAGACACTTACAAAATAATTTAGTTCTGGATTTGCTAACTTGCCATTATCAACAAAGAGTTCATTTTGATTTTTCACAAAAGAAATTGTCCCCCAAGTTACTTTGCCTCCCTGATGAATAAGGTCGTGATCACTATTTTCATCAAAGTATCGTGTGCCACCATCTCTAGAATAATTGGTTATTGTTGGTCCGGACATGATATTTGGAGTTAAATAACGGGTAGAAAAATAGCACGCTAGCTAAGTATATATGTAGTGCACCGGAAAAGATGCACGCCCACACCCTGGAGTAGATGAATTTAAAATTTTATTGAGTCTATGGTATATATTTAGCAAGACAGGAACAACAAGGCAAGTTTTACGACCTGCAGCCATCATACTAACTATTTTGCAAGTAGATGGCCTAATATAATAGAGGTTCTCATCTGGTAAAGCAAAGACGCAGAGCCAACAAGATATAAATGCTGCAATATAAGTCTCTTCTCGCAAGTGAGATTTAACTCCGATGGTATCAAATACGCTATTGTCTTGACTTGAAAACTTGCATGGTTGTCCAATTTCTCCATCCGAATTTTGGGTCGCTTGAGCATGAGAGGCGCTCTTTATCTTTCTTTGTTTTGGTTTCGAATATCTCGTTTTACTTTTAAACCAAAAGTTAATCCATTGGTTAGCAGAAACTCCAACTTTGTTTGATTCTCCATGTTGAAGGTGATGCAAGGCCTTGAACAAATATTCACAACTTTGAGAAATGTCTCAATTTATTTTCATTGACTCCAGTTAACTCCTCTGCGCATGGGATTACCTCTTTATAGATACTTCCGATGATTGGAAGTCCTCCTAACTTGTGCAAACCCCAAAATTAGAGAGACAATTCTCCGACAGATGTATGCATGGCATTGGTGTCCGGGCATAGTGATTTTCATGACACACTTGTTTGCTCGTTTCGAGGATATCCTCCAACCACTCCCAATAATTCTCGATATAACTAAATTCACCACTAAGTCTCAAGGAAGGATCTTAGTGTGCATCTCCGCCTATGATTCGCCTGGCAAGGGTTTGAAAAGGAATTGTCTTTGGCTCCTTATTATGAATAAGGGATTTCAAGGAGTGAACTTTCGTGCCATCATCTTGAGAAAGTTCGAGTGACCAATCCTTTAATTTTGGGTATTGGTAAGAAGCCCAGTTACCAGAATAAGTTCCTTGTATAGGGGGATATACCAATAATTTCGTTCCTTTGTCACTAGAGTCATCATGTTTGTCGGTGATGAGGAGATACTTTTCATTTGAAGATATAACTTCCTTGAACATCACCATTGTATCAAGATCAACCTGCAACAAAACCAAGAAAAAGAAATTTTGGTTAAAATTGCATGATAAAAAATAGTTAAAGGGCTTCTTGAGTTTTGGTAAGCTCTCATTGAAATGGGCGGTTACGCCTTCTTTATGTACTCCTCAAATCATAATATGGTTCTCATGGGAGTTTGCGGTTGCACCTTCTTCAAATTTTGGCTGCGACATCTTTTTTGTACTCCTCAAGCCATAATAGGCTCTCGTGGGAGTTTGCGGTTGCACCTTCTTCAAATTTTGGTTGCACCTTTTTCAAATTTTGGTTGCACCATCTTCTTTGTACTCCTCAAGCCATGATAGGCTCTTATGGGAGTTTGCAGTTGCACCTTCTTCAAATTAAATGTCCACCATATATGATGTGTCGAGGGATCTTCCTTTCACAGCACGCAAAAACAAGGAGTTTGGCGTTGACAAGAAGTAAGAGCCATAGAGTATATAGATTACCTTGGCATTTTGAATTCCAAGAGCTATGGTCCTAAAATTGTGGACACAATTGGTGCAAACAAGAGATGTCAACGTTAGCTGCGACTAAAAAAAAAATTTTCAGCCATAATTTTGCTTTATAGAAAAAAAAAGAAAAAAATGGGGAAAGATGAAGGGAATATGGCTTACTTGAATAACCATAGTATCCCCAAATTTAACCGATAAATCACGTTATGTGGAGGATATTGATTCAAGTTACAAGTTTTAAAGAGTCCATGTAAGATGCCATCAACTAGAAACAGGAAAATATGTAAGCTATGAGCAAACCCCAATGGTGGGACACATTATTTATTTACGATAGTAGTGTAGCATTACCAAGTAGCTCTAGTGCAAGTAGTGCAGACAAGCAATAACGACGATTTATTAAATTCAAGCCCGCAAGGTTATCATGTGAAGATGTGCTTGTTCAAGTCTTAATTTCTAGAAGGCTAATTGCTACAAAGTCACAATTCTATCCGCTAGGCTATATGAGCTTATTGGATTAAGTCATTCAATACCATAGGAATTGACATGTTTAACATGAATTCTAATTCAATATTATGAGTTGCATGTAAACTGAGTCAATTCAACAAACAATTGGGGTGCAAGGCTACACGAATGGTTTCGGCAACAATTAAGTTTGGTAGAGCCCGATTTTCAGCAGCCTCAATCAAAAAGAGATTAAATGAGCAGCGGTCTCGACAAGCAAATTTTCAGCGTACTTCACTAAATTCACTAAATTTGTGATGAAATCCAAGTGAATTTTGATTCAGTAGATGAGTTGGCAAGAATTAAAATTCAAGCAGCAAGGAATGTTGATGATTACCTAGCCAAAGTGAAGCTTGCTTGTTGCATTTTCGTCAAGTGAACAGTGTGATGATTGGCCTTCGGCTGGTCAATTTTTAGTAGGTCTTGCTCCTTCAAATAGAGCTGGTACCAGGTTGCAAATAGGAAGTCGATGTCCATTGTGAGATCGCAGTAGTCTATAGCAACATCTTGAATTTGAATTTGGAAGTTACTAACTCCAAGCGCCTTTGAGAGGTGAGTTGAGAAGTTCCCAATTGAATTTAGGAAGCTTACCGTATCCGATATTAAGTGTCAAGGTCTGATTAGTTTCCTAATCTTGGCACCATGTTTGGGTTGTCTAAAATGTAAGCTCCATGATAGATATTGAATGGAAAGTTTCCACTAAATGATTTGGTGGCCATGTTTTGATTGTCGAAGATGCTTAAGCGGTGTTGCGGTTATAGAAGATTTCCTAAGTGCTAGCTTGAAACCAAGTTGCAACAAAAGCGGTGATACCCAATTGGATGTTTCCATTTTCAAATATTGTCGGTTACTATAAGCATTTGAGTGATTTTGGAAAGTGGAGCATTACATTTTCTTTTATCATTTTCGAAGTTGTCCTGAAACATTTAGTTTCCAATGTCCATGGCTAGTCTCTTAGGACATTTGGAATTCCAAAAGATTAACGAGACAACCATTTGGACAACGAAATTGGTTTTGACAATTATTAAGTTCTTGCAATGATACAACTTCAATTTTAGCAGCTTCGGTTTGATTTCCAAGAGAAGTTACGCTAATGAAATTCCAAATTGCTCAATTTTGAGACAAAAAGAAAAAGAAAAATAAAGATAGAGAATAAAAATTCAAGCCTCGTCTTTGGCAATTGTCAAGCAATGTCCCACCACTCTTGAAGTGGGGGCATTTTGTAGACAGAGAAAATTTATGTAGTCAAGATTTATTTAAATTAAATTAATCTTGCTTAAATTAAATTAAATTATAGAAGTCTATCATGTTTTGGACTGGCAAATTAGGCCAATATTATATGGGGTATTAAATCAAATTAAATTCTTAATGTCCATTTAAATTGGAGTGAATTAATTGAATTATTAATTCACCATGGACTATTTGGGTTAGCCCACTATTTAAACCCAAGTTAAATGGGTTTCTTGCATTACAAGTTATCCAAAATGTAGGAAGGTTTTGAGGATTTTCTTGAAGATTTAGCCTACATATTTTGGCTATAAATAGAGGTCTACCCTCAAGGCAAAAAGGACACTAAAAAAATTCCTAACTTTCGAAGAAACTCTGTCAAATCCTCTTAAGAGCTTTCTTCCTCTAATCCAAGTCCAAATCAAGCCAAATAAATCCTCCTGCCATTGGTGTTGAAAACTTAAGAGTTCCAAGTATCGACGTCATTATCAAATCAATCATTTTTTACGTCGAAATTGTAGGAAACACTCTTTCGATCGGAGAATAAGCCTTTTGGGCCCTTCGATTGAATTCAATTGAAGAAAAGAATTAGGGGAATTAAATTCTTTGGTTCAAGAATTTTCAGAGGTTGTAACCCACTTATTGTTTGACTTAATAAATTTGATATTTGTGCAAGTTTTCTTGTCTTTTATTTTAGGCAACGAAATTTGTGCATACAGCCGAAAAGTCGTAACTTGCTCTTTTGATTTGATACCTAACCAAAATTCCTCTCAGACTAGGGCATGGACTCTTAAAACTCTCTTGGATTGGTGTATACTGTACTTAGATTGGTACCCTTAGCATACTTAAACTTACTTAAGCCCACTATATTTATAATCACCATGAGAAGAGACTTTTTTTGTATAACTTCCAATGTGGGATACAAAGATAAGCTCAACAAATCTCTACCTTAACGTGTATCCAATATCGATAAATAGTAGACAAAGAACAAACAAACTTTACCTTCTCCATAAAAGTCCCAGCGGATCCCAACAAACCACAAAAGTTCCAATAGAGCCCAACGAATCACCAATGAACCAGGATGCAAAAGGCTCAATAGGTCCCAACGAGCCAAAACTCACAAATGGCTTAACAGATCCCAGCAAGCTAAAAACACAAACATAGTAATCTTATTCTACCTTCTTCGCAAAACCCTCAATGAGTTCCAATGGGCCAAACAGTTCTCCTTCACAAAAAATTCAACTGAACTCTAAGGGCACTTCTCCACTTTCTGTAGCACTAAACCAATGTCCCGAAATTGATATTGATAGTTTGTTATCGTCATAAAAAAAATTCAAAGCCTGAAAACTCTGATATTAGTTTTTTAGGTCTAATCCCAGGATATTGATCAACGTAAACAATAGGGTTATTAATAATCCAATAAAAACAAATAACAAAGTAAAAAAAATGAAACAAGAACACAAGAATTTATGTGATTCAGTCAAATTGACCTACATCCACAGGTAGAGGGGTAGTATATTTACTATAATAGAAAACGAGTATAAAAAATTAGAAAATAATTCCAAGACTCAAAGGTACCTAAAAATAAAAACACAAAAAAGTCTAAATAGGACAAAATGTTTAACAACCCAAAAAACCCATAACTTGCTTTTTTGATTTGATATCTAACCAAAACTCCTCTCAAACTGGTGCATAGACCCCCTAAAACTCTCTTGGATTGATACATATAATACTAAGATTGGTGCTCTTAACAAACTTAAACTCACTTAGGCCTACTATATTTATAATCACTATGAGGAGAGAATTTTTTGTAAAACTTCCTATGTGGGATACAAAAACAAATTTCATAATATATATATGTGTATATATGTGTGTGCATGTGCACACGTGTGTGTGTATATGTGTGTGTGTTTATACACATACATACATACATACATGCACACATGTACATATATATAGACGGACACACACACACACATGTATATATTTGTTGTTAGGATGTGTATTGTTTCAATCGCTGACTAATTCAACCCAGGTTGAGTAGTAGTTCATATTAATAGGTCAAACTTTCTTAGTGCTATAAATGCCTGCTGGAACATAATTATGAAAATATAATGTATATATAAGAGAAAAATCCCAATGATATATATCTAAAGAAGAAAGAAATTGTAGTTTCTTATTCTCCATATTAAAATTATGTGCCCTTTGTGCATAAATTCAAAAATGAAAATAGGAGACGAGTTACCATCAAAAGAATTTTGAAATTAGTTTCCTGATCACTACTATTTTACTCCCTAATGGTACTAACATAATTTCTTTCCATTTGAATTCTAGAAAGGTAAGCATTTAGTGTGGACATAACTTTGACCATGCAAGAGACGACGCATTTAGAATAAGAAAGATGCCAATTCAAATCCATAATTTAAGTAAGTAATATATTGTTTAAAACTATTTTCTAATATAGAAATAATTGTATTCAAGTGCATAATAGAATGTGTTATCCATTGTACGAAGAATTTCTAGATCTTCATAATGATTTACTAATATCTTACTGTTGCTACTACCTAATGTATAATTAAATAATCAATATTTCTCTTGACCATTTTAGGAGTGTAAAAACTTCCAAAATGGTTAAAAGAGAATGAAGATTGAAGCTACATGTTTCTAGATTGCAAAAAGATAGAATTATTGGAAGTAATTTAGGCGTGAAATACATGCATTATTGATTACATCAGCTCTTTGAGTTAATTTTCTTTTCCTTTCCATTTTTGAAAACAAAGCAAGTAACTAAAAGCATGAATATGCAGCAGCAACTCCAATAAGCGGAGAAACCACAAAAGGTTAACTAAAAACTTTTAGAATAAATACAAATCTCTTAAACATGAAAACTTTTAAAATTAATCAATAGAGATGTAAACTAAAATAGCGAGGTATTAACTAAACTTTGATCAGCAACCAATAATATTAATGTATGTCAAGATAGGAAAATAAACATAAAAAAATGAGTGGGCTATTAGATGAAAATATATAAATAAATCTAAAGCAAGATAGAATATTTTCCAAAGATCATGTTTCTTGAGACCTAGAAAATAACTTTAGAAACAAAATGGTAACAAAGCCACTCAGAATGCTGTTTCAAAGTAAAGCTAAATAAAAAGAATCAGCATGATGATCTAACCAAAAATTAAAGCATGAAGAGCAAACACTTCTGATCTCTTTTTCTCTTTTCAGCTTAGCACAATAAACAAGAACGAATGCGTCTTTTCTACATCTTCTCTCTCTTTTTCTTTTACCCCAATAATTTTCAGTTTGAAGATTAAAGATTGAAGGTTCATGTATATGGGCGGCATGGACATTGCAAAGTAGATTTTTAGGTTTAGAGTAATGTGGCTTAGATTACATGTACTATTAAACATGTCATCAAATATATCATTTTTATAAGCTGTTTTTTTTTCTATTCATTTTGACAAACAAAGCAAATAACTAAATGTATAAATGTAGTATAGTAACTCCAATAAACACAGAAAATACAATGAGATAATAAAAAACTTTCTCAAATGCTAAACTTTCAGTTGAACTTCATTGGAATACGAACTATATGATATAGTAGCAGAATATGATTTATCATCATCTAAACCGAATTAAGTAAAATCAGGTAATAGGTTACTTTGAAAAGCATACAATAGAATGGTCATAAAATAATTATTAATTTAGTTTAGGATATCCCTTAATAAAGAAGTGCTAACCTTTGCTTTACTTAAAAATTTTGAGTTCCTAGATGATGAGAAACAATCATGATCAAGAACATAAATATTAGAATATACATTAAAAAAAACCAAAAGGAAAGCAAAAAGATTCTCCTCTATTAGTATTTTCTTGGCAAAGAGGAAAAGAAATAATTTCTTGCTTTTGAGTGTTGTAGATACAAAGAGGAACCAAGGAATAATATCTTATATTTCTCCTCTATTTTCTCTGTGAGGACCCGAAATTCTCTTTTACTGGTTTATCTATTATTTATTTTGTAAGGATCGAAAATAATCAAGTGGAAGAGATAAACAATGTAAAGATCACAAACGTAACAATAAGTAAATAAAAAGGAAAGAATTGCAAACTAATTAACTACCCAACTCCTCTTGAGCTTGTAGGTTAATTCAAATAAGCTTCTTCAAGTTGATGAATTACAATCACTCTTGTGTACAAAGGAAGGTTCACCTCCTCCTTGCCCCGAACTCCACTCGGTCAAGTTAGGAAGTTTTACTATCCCTCAAGACAACCCTCACAGAACTACACTCATGAAAGATTCACTCACAAATGAAAAGTTTACAATGAACCTCACACCACTAAGACTACAAATCTTCCTTGAAGAGTATTTTCTCGCTAAAATTACTCTGGATCTTTTGTATCTTTAGTGTGCAAAAGTTATTTGAAGATACTGACCATGCTCTATTTATAGGAGACCAAGAAAGTGCTTCATTAATGCTTCCAACGGATAGTGTCGCGCCCCACTTTTCGAATGAATGGTGTGAATGTGATGTGTGATGTGTGTGTGAAGTGTGGTGTGAACGTGTGCAAAATGGAAAGTAAAAAGGCCATGGGACTTTGGAAAGCGACGATTTGGCCAAATGAAATTTTAAAAAGGGTTTTTTAAATATGAAGACGGAGTCGCCACTTGGTATAGATTTGGGGTGTACCAAGTCACCCAAAAAGTGTTTTTAAAGACAAAGTAGTAAAAACCCTTTTTTAAAACGACTCCTAGTCCACGTAAGCCAAAGAAAAAGGTTCGGGGGTCACGTTTGACAAAGGGGAAGGCAAGGATAGAATCCAAGGCACCCCTTTGACCTAGCCAAGGCTAGTTGCGCGACTTAACCTTACCTTTCCTAATTTTCTACCCAATATATGTTCGCACGTTGGACATGACTATATGAATGCAAAAACCTAGACCTAGGGGGATCGGGGGAAATTTCTCTTCAAAGGTTGAGTGGTGCCAATCACATTAACTGTGAAGCCCAATAATGATCCTTTTGGAGAGGTCACACCTAAACCTAAATGACGTGAAAAATGAGTGGAATGCATGCCATGTGAAAGTGTGAGTTTGTGTGAAATGAGAAAAATGATAACAGTAATAAGATAAGAGTGAAGGTGTGCAAATGTAGATGAAAGTACTCGTGTGCGAGTGAAGATAAAATGCTCGTGTGCAAGTGAAGATAAAAGGGTTCGTGTGCAAGTGGAGACAAAAATGTGTTCGTGTGCAAGTGAAGGTGATAAAAAGGTGCATGTGTGCAAATGAGACAAAAGTGAAAGTGTAACGATAGAGTGGATTGAGAATGCATGAGCCTAGGGAATTCATGCATATTGGGTACGGGGAGACCTAAATCGTGACTTGATTTTCCCTTTGATTAGAAGGCGAAACTAGCGTGCTAAGGCTATCGAGTAGCCACACTCGCTCGTTTCCCTTATCGGAAGGGGACACTCAAGCAAAATGAACCCTATAGCTAGTATGGGATGCAAAACCTAAAATGAGGGGAAAGGGAGTCGAGGAGCATGCCAAATGATAAAACTAAGGGAAATGCTTGATATGTAGTGAACAGGCAAATAATGCATTAATGAAAAACAAAGGAAAAATCCTATTGGGTCTAGCGTTGGACTAGCCCTTTCTATGAATTCCTAATGAAATAATGAGCCACAACTAGCGTTGGACTAGTGTGGTGACGTACATTCATCAATTCCATTCATTCATGGTTATGAAAGCAAGTAGACATGCCAAAACGCTCGTAAACACGTAGCACGTAGCACTTAGCATGCTCGACTAGATACAAGAGCCTACTAAAGCAATTTAACACGTAACAACAAAAACAAGCAACCAAGGGGAAGGGGAAATGGACAGATGCTCTCCGAGCCCTATCTATTACAAGCCAAGAGGTGTACACATACCCCATAAAAGCATAAAGGGGAAGGGAAAATGGACCAAATGCTCTTCGAGTCCTATCTATTACAAGCCAAGAGGTGTACACATACCCCATAAAACTTAAATAAAAGTAAAAAGCAAGTAAATGCATGCAAAGAGGTAAGGAAAGCGGAGTAGGCATGCGTATTCACATAACACGTAGGAGCACGTAGGGTCAAATGAAGTGCAAATGAAGGATAGAGTGTACCTCCCTTGAAGCGACGCCCTAACGTAGTGAAATTACTAACTTACCCTCCAAAATAATAAAAAGGTCAAGGTACCACTTAAATTATCAAATAATCACACGAAACAAAAATTAAATATGAAAAATGAAAGTTAAACACTAAATTGAGTCAATTAAAGTATTTACATAGACAAACCAACCATGTACAAAGCAATTAATGCAAGAGGGACTTAATTAGAAGGACATGAAAATTTCTGAAAGAGAGTAAAATAAAATACCAAAATTGATGACTTAAGATGAGGCCCATGAAAATCAAATGTAGAAATGTGATTAGAACACAAATCCAAGCTAAAAAATTCTATTAAAACTTATTGAACCTCAAAATGCATCCTAAAATTCACTAAACGTCTTACCCAAAGTCATGTCAAAGCAAACCAAAAGCAATTAAGATTCTAGAATGACAAAAGTGATTAAATTATTCAACTAATTGAACTATAACAAGACAAGGGGGAACTTAGGGGATTAAAGTGCAAGTGTTTTAGGACCTAATTGTAAGAACAAACACATAATTGGGTCACAGCAAGATAAGGGGAAACTTGAAGGATCAATGTGCAAAATTCAAAAGTATTTTCATGCAAAACCCATGCAATCACGTAGAAGGATTTCCCGATGCATTTTTCATCTTGGAACATCAAACTCAAGTTCAACCATATTCCTTAACTAAAACTTTCTTGATCTAAAACTCCAAAACTTTAAACTAGACAACCAAGCATAAAATGGGCATCAAACATACAAAGACATAGAAGAAAATCATGCAAACTTTGGGAATGCTTCATGCAAGCTTACGGATGAAACTAATACAACAAAACCTGCTGCATTTTCGTTTGTTCAAAAACCAGATTTTGAGCACAACTTTGATTGGATAGTTTTCAAACCAACATCACAAATTCAGACTATACAACCCACTTCATAGTCACTACCATTCAAACAAGCAGGAAACTTAGCAAGATCTAGTGCAAAAAATCTGGAAAAAACATGCAAAAATGGCTCGGCAAAACAGATTGATTATTTTCCAGCCACAGCTTATCATGCAAACCAGATTTTTGATTCAACTACATGGCTTTGGTTGGATAATTTCCAATCCCAACATCATAACTCTAACTAAACAACAAGTTACTTAACCTTAACTCCAAACAAACAAGAACAATAAAGGAGCTAATGCATTGCAAAATTCTGGACAGACATTCATGTGGAATGGTTCGGCAGCCTAAAGTTCATTTTTCCAGCAAAACATTCGGCCATTGCTCCCGTAATTCAGGTTTTAAACATGCAAACTCAAACACCTAACCTCCTATTTCCTTTCCCTCAAAACAGATTAAACATGCAACTTAGGGGGAAAGGACTTGGAGAGCAACTACGGAAGAGAAAATAGAACAGAAAATGCAATTCCATGAGATGCAAACCGTAATGCAGCCTCTTGACAAAAATGGTTCCAGCTAACCAAGGAACTACGGTTTCATGCAACAGGAGAGGAGGCCTTGAGACACTAAGACAGACTTATGACATCTCAAGCACAATGCTAACGAGGAGAACAATATGGGCAGAAATGTGGACATGTACACAACCCACAAAGAAACGAAAAAAAACCATCAACAAGCTCAAGTGCAGACCAGCAAACTTTTCATTTTGTTGTACATGTCCAAAGAGTCTCAGCATTCACATCCATCCAAAAAGTCTCAGCATTCAGCAGGTAAGTTAGAAAGGCACGAAACAAAGGAAACCATGAAGGGGAAGAAACGAACAAGAGGAAGCAGCGCATAAGACTGGTTTGCTGTCCACTTTCACCAGAAATTTACCACCTCAAAGAACAGGTTCAAGCAAGACTCCGTTTCTAGAAGGGCTTTGACTGGGCATTTCTAGACTAAACAAACGTAACCAAGACAATTAACGACAACGACAACAACAAAGAGGAACAGACGCGGCCTGGTCGCAGCTTCTGCTGCAACTTCGCAGCTCAAATCACACCAAGGAAATGCCGAAACTTTGTATAAAACTTATTCGTTTTATCAACCTAGTCCACATGCCTCCAAACATCAGTTTTAGCATCAAAGAAAACAAAAGAATGCAGCACAGAAAACATCAACATTCATTCCAACCGAACCCATAACCATTCTAGCGCAAAGAACCAGAACAGAAAAAAAACGTAAACATAGTTTGTCATGGGTAAAATGGAATGACCCTCTTATCATGTTTCATTCCCTTTGGCAGCCAAGAAACATTAATTAATGCAAAGTCATCTTCATGCCATCTTAATTAATCAGCAAACGACAGCAAAAACATCAAACAGACACAAACTTCAGTAACACAAAAGGGTCTACCTGTACGGTTGCAACAGGCCGAGGGTTTGAAGCTGGTTATAGCAGACTCTAAATCTGTCTCTTAAAAGGTCCTTCACTCCTTTGAATCGTAGACAAACAGCGCCTGGAGGGAGGAGCAACGAATCACTGAGACAGGCCAAGCAAAGCTGGGAAAAGTTCCACCTTTCTGCTGCGATTGCCTTCCAGATTCCGCACCCCCTCTCTGCTTGCTTCCTTCTTGGCCGAAAGTTTCTCACTTTCTCCGTTACTCTCCTCCTAATCTCCCTGGTTTCTTTCGTCTCAGCCTCCAACCGTCAAAGCTCTCTCCTTTTTCTTTCTTTTGTTGCCTTCTAAACCTCCCCGTTGATCCCTCACTCTCTCTTCGTAGCCCTCTGCCCAGTTTTCAGCCGTCAATCCTTTATCCCCCTAAAAAAAAACCTCTGTTGCGGCTACCTTTCTTCCCTTTTATATCTACTTCCCGATTCTCCTAAACCCTTATCTCAACGATGAGGATGAGGGGCTTGTTACCCCTGTAAGATCCAGCCCTCCAATTGTCTGCTGTGAGTGTCCTTTGCACGCTGCAAAAAATTGCAGCGTGCATGCCGCGACAAGCTTTTTTTTTTTTTTTTTTTTTTTTTTTCAGAATTACAGAAAAAGATGAAATAAAATAATAAATAACAAAAATACACAAACCAGGCAATAATAATAATAACAAAACAAACAAAAAATAATTTTAAACAAAACTAACAACAATGGTCATTTTTAATTTTTAATTTTGTATTTTTCATCATTTTCTTTTTCTCAAAATAACTTAATAAAAATAACTAATGTGCCCAAAGATTGAATTTAAAAAAATAAACACATTTTTGTGAACAAATTTTCCTTTTTTCTCTTTTTCTCTTTTTCCCTTTTCCAATCCAACTAAAGCCTATTTTTTGAAATTTTCTTCTTTTTCCCCTTTTTGTGATTTTCATTTTCATTTTTCTTTCAAGAAAGCATTGAATAAAAACAAAATGACTAAAATGATTTTTCTTTTCTTTCTAAAAACTTAAAAACTAAAAAACTAAAAAAAACTAAAAACTAAAAACTAAAAACTAAAATCTAAAACTTAAAAGTGATTAAAACCTAAAATGACAAAATAAAAATGAATAGACAAACTAAAAGGGCAAAATGAATAAAACTAAAATAAAATAACAACTAAAAATGCAAAACACACAACAATGAACTAAATGCAAGCGATCTAAAATAAAAATCATGAAGTAGACGCCACATACAAATTATTCAAAATTTGGTGTCTACAGTTTGCCCCTCTTTGTCTGAGTTTTGAAAAAACTTGGGACAAAGAAGTAGACACCAAATACTTACCTGTGTTATTGGGCTGCAAAATGATTCCAACGAACAAGAATTCTAAAAAAATGGGACTGACCCGAACATGAATGTAAAAAATGGGATAGACCCGAACAGAAATTTAAATTTGGGATAGACCCGGACAGAAATGTAAAATTGGGATAGACCCACGGGATAGACCCGGACTGGAATTAAATTTGGGATAGACCCACGGGATAGACCCGGACAGAAATTTAAATTTGGGATAGACCCACGGGATAGACCCGGACAGAAATTTAACTTTGGGATAGACCCACGGGATAGACCCGGACAGAAATTTAAAATTGGGATAGACCCACGGGATAGACCCGGGATAGACAGAAATTTTAGACTATTTGGGATAGACCCACGGGATAGACCCGGACTGAAATTTAAAATTGGGATAGACCCACGGGATTAGGATAGACCCACGGGATAGACCACAGAAATGTTAAATTTGGATAGACCCACGGGATAGACCCGGACAGAGATTTAAAATTGGGATAGACCCACGGGATAGACCCGGACAGAAATTTAAATTGGGATAGACCCACGGGATAGACCCGGACAGAATTTAAAATTGGGATAGACCCACGGGATAGACCCGGACAGAGATTTAAAATTGGGATAGACCCACGGGATAGACCCGAACAGAAATTTAAAATTGGGATAGACCCACGGGATAGACCCGGACAGAAATTTAAAATTGGGATAGACCCACGGGATTTTTAAACAATGAATTGAGTTCTTATCTGAGAGTAATTCAAACTTTTGTACCAAGAGGGAGATTTGGATCTCTATGGCTAGAACGATAGCTGATGTTGTTCCTTATGACCCAATCTTTGCCAAATTATCACTCCGTCTTTGCTTACTGGGGAACTTTTCTGACGTCGATTCAGGTGCTAAAAGAAGTGTGGTTGTTTGTGTTTGTAAATGCAATGTTCCTGCAAGACAAGAAGAAATAATGGACTTGCCACCATCGTTCGATCCGGCTTGCCTTGAGAATCGTGTAAACATGAGTCTTTTGATGCCTTTGCCAACTTTTGCTGCGGCATCTGCCTTGGTTGAATTTGTAATTTTGAAACCTTTCGATTCCGGAGACCAATAAAGTGCGCATTTTCATGTCACCAAATCCATGTAGCAGATTGGTTGTATTTTACTCACTTTAAAAGATGATTGAATCCCATATTCTTGCACAAACCTTAGGGTTTATCATTCATCCGAATCCAATGGTAAAAGAATGATGCATGAAAAAATCAAAATATATGGAAGGTGATTTCCTATGTTCTGCATGGAATGAATATGTCAAAGAATGTAAAACACATCCAAAAATGCCATGAATACAAGCACATGAGAAAAGATGTATTTGAAAAAGAATATTTTACAAAGCAAAACAGTTTTGGCCAACAGATGTCATTTTCAAATCTTTGGATATTTTTGTTCTGGAATTTAATATTGGCAGAAGTATGACAAAAATGAGAAGAAATCCAAATGAACCAAGTCACCAGCTGTTCCTCCTCGTGCTTGCTCGTTGCAAACAACTTGCCTTGGCGCCCTTTCGGGTTTTCACCAAGGTTGCCCCCACTCCTTTTCTTTTGTTTTGTTTTTGTTTTGTTTTTCTCTTTTTCTTTTCTTTTCCTCCTTTTCTTTTGAGGTGCCCTTTCGGGTTTTCACCTAAGGAACAATGGAAAAACTCAACCATAATCGACTCAGGAGTATGAACTGAAGATTGCTGACATCAGTAAAATGCGCTTCCCTTGTAAGATTAAGCGAAGGCATTATGGACATCACTTGCCAGTTGACTAGCAAATTTCCCAATAGAAAATACGGCAAATGACGAAAGCCAGGACTTTGGGCTTTTGAAATGAAGTCAGGTGGGGTGTTTTTCAAGAAAAGTTGAGGCTTGAAAGCAAATTTTGATGAGAGGGGTGTGAGATAGCCTGAGATTGCATCATTTTGAAATTATTTCCAATTTTGAACGAAACTGAAGAAAATTTTGCCCCAGTTTGATTGGATTTTCTTTCTTTGCATTTTCTTCATTGCATTCTTCTTACTTTTGCATTTTTCTTCAAAAACTAGATTTGCCCCAGTGTGGGGTTCTTTTTTCCTCCTTTTCATCTCTCTTTCAAAATAAATTTGCCCCAGTGTGGGGTTCTTTCTTTCCTTTCTGATCATTTTCAAAATGAATTTGCCCCAGTGTGGGGTTGGCAATTCTCAGGGGCTGCCGAACGAAAAAATTATTGTTCTGATAGCTCAAAAGGGACGACTAGGGATGAAATGTTTTGATTGGAAAGGAAGATGGCCTGACTTTTGCCTCGTCTTTTGCACGACTTCCTAGAAGGAATTTGCATAATCAAAAATAAAAAATTTCTTACACATGTCTGAGTTGACAGGTTTGAGAGAATGTCTGTCTATCCATGAATGCTCCGCCAGGTAATACATTTTGAGCGCCCAATGAGCTTTGCCTATTTGAAGCAAATTTGCCTTTGACTTCATCTTTCATTACTTTAGCACTTTGTTCCCTTCTTCAGAAAATCGGTGGCGGCCCCTTTTATTATGAACTCAGGCCATGCGTTTTGACAACATTGGTCATGGCACATAGCGTTCAACTGCTTTTCATCAATCAGAATCAATCGTTGATAACACTGCTTTAACCAGTCAGCTTTCAACCTGGTCGGAAAGGGATTTTCCTAAATGAAGGAATTTCTCAAATGGAGGTATTTTCCAACGTATGGCTTCCTCAAAGAAAGGATTTCTCAATGAGGGGATTCTTAATGAAGGGTTTTCAATGGCTTTCTCAATGAAGGCTTTCCCAAGGAAGGGATTTTCAACGAAAGGATTTTTAATGAAGGGGTTTTCAATGAAGGGCTACATCAGATTCCAGAACAGTGATATTCAAAGGATCAAATAATTTCATCTTTGGCCATCCCAAAGAATTAACAAAAATTCAGGACAATAATCAAATAAACAAATAAAACAAATTGTGCATTTCATGAAACTCCAAATCAAAGCAGAAACAAGACAAAACTCAACTGCAAAAGATGCTTTCGTTAAGCTATTCACATATGCAAGAAAAAGTTTTCATGAATTTTAGTAAATGACAACCCCTAGATTCATCGAAATTCCCTTCGAGAGGGAGGATAATCAGCCATCCACATTGTGCAGAGCTCCTTCAGGATTTTCAAGTTTCGTCATTGGAGGTGGATGCCTCAAAGGTGTCCTTGTGTTCAGAAAAAGGATTCGTACTTATGTTCGGTCCTTGTTCTTCCCTTTTCCTTAACACTATATTTCCTGCTTCGATCATGTCCTGGATCTTATGTTTTAGTACCCAACATTTACTGGTCGAATGACCGGGCGCTCCAGAATGGTAGGCACACGCGGCTTGAGGGTCGTATCCAGAAGAGAGACCTCGACGAGAGTAGTTTGGAGGAGGTATGTCATCTATTTTACCGGCAGCCTTGAGCTGTTCATACAGTTGGTCAATGGGTCGGCCTAAGTTGGCAAAAGTTCGAGATCGACCAGGTTTTTGTATTTTGTTGGTTTGAGGAGGGTTGTAAGTTTGTTGGTTTGGTGGAGCAGGTCTGGGATTATAAGGTAGACGAAGTTGAATTTGAGGATTGTTTTGAGTCATTGGGAAGGATATTGTAGGTAGGCTTGCATGGTTTGGTTGAGGTCGAGAGTGATTGGTGGTAGTATGGTAAACAAGATGAGAGTTTGGATAATGAGGGTAAGGGTTGGAGTAGGTAGGGTATCGTCGAAATCTGGGTTTTGGGGTAGGGTTTTGATCCCAAACAAAAGCAGTTTCCCCCTCTTGCTTTTTGAATTGTTGCTTCTTCCCATTGCTATTTTGACTTTGCAAAACTTCCACTTGAGTTTTCAGGGCGGACACATTAACAATCTTTCCAGCCTTCACGAAGTCATCATATTCTTCCAGTTTATTGACAATAGCAGCAAATGAGCATCCAGTCATGCGGAAAATTTCTTCAAAGTGCGGCGGATCATGTGCCTTAATGAAGGTGCGAATGATTTCGTCTTCAGTCATCGGTGGCTCGACTTTTGCAGCTATCTTCCTCCACCTCTTGGCATAAGTCTTGTGGTTCTCAGAGGGTTTTCTTTTTGTTCCTTCCAACGTGGTTCGCGTCGGAGCCAGCTCGCAGTTGTACCCGTATTGCCTTACAAAAGCATTGGACAAGTCAAACCAGGTCTTCGCTTCTTCGGGTTTCAGCTTGGAATACCAGTCGAGTGCATCCCCCTCCAGACTTTCTGGGAATAGCCTCAAAGGCAGATTTTCATCATCTGTTGGCCTACCCAACTTGTTGGCGAACAATCTGAGGTGTGTCTTGGGATTGCCCGTCCCATCATACTTGTTAAACTTCGGAGTTTTGAACCCCTCAGGCAATTGCACATTCGGGAAAAGGCAAAGCTCATCGTAATCCAAGACTCCTTGTTTGTTCAATCCCTGACTTTTCTTTATAAACTCATCGAAACGGTCCAGGCGTTTGAGAAGCTTTATATCAACGGGAGCGGAAGATTCCCCAATTTCTGCCTTGGTTTGAACAATATGGTCTGGTAGGAATGGCTCAGCGGCAGTGTGATAAAAAGTATGTGGCTCAGGTGGTATGTTTGAAGTAACTTGGGGTTGCGGGCCTTGCATGTAAGTAGGAAAAAATGAAGGATTAGGAGGGTAAGTGTATGGCAAATGTATGGTGGGATAGGTGAAAGTTCCTTCAGGTGGAATAATGAAAGGTGGAGTAAAAGTGGTTTGGGTCGTGGCTATGCCAAACGATTCTGGCTCCGGCTGACTGACGGGTTCAGGCTCGGGTTGAACTCCACTACTGATAAGCTCATCGATTAATTTCTTTTGGGCGGCCATTTCAGTTGCCATTTCACCAAACTTCGTAAGCATCTCGGTCAGTTGGACCCCCAAACTTGCAGTCTCAGGTTGGGCAGTTGTAGCAGACCTATCTGACAGTTCCGGTTGCGAACTCATGTTTACACGATTCCTCTGGGCTTGACTACGGGATCGCGTTATGATGGGGCTTCGACGAGAAGCTATGTTTAAATTTACCTGAAAATTTTGGAAAGATTGCCTTTAGATTTAGCCCTTGCTTAGATATTCCAATAAAAATAAAGAAAAGGAAAAGAAAAAGGCAAGAGTTAGTAACTATCCAAAAAATTCGGATGCATGTCCTATTGGGGAGCCCTTTTTATGCCAAGGGTAGGCCTAGCATGAAAATGCGATCCTCCAGAGCAGGCACTATACAATACCTGATGGATCCAATCAGCTTATGGAGTGAAAATAATTTTGAAAAATTTGGCCCATTGGAATAAGAAGAGACGTTTGTCAAAATGAGGACCTCGTCCGAAGGGATTGATTACCTTTGATGTGCAAAACGCATGGGTTTGACCTTGACGAACTTCCTATCAAAGAGATTGGAATTCGTTGATAAAATTTCTCAGTGAATTACGGGTCAAAACCCCAATTGATCAAGTGATTGGATGCAATGGACGGTTTTCTTCAAAATTGACTAGATTTCCCAATTTGGAATTTGACAATGAAACCCCAATAGGGCAAATGGATTGAATGAAGTTGACAATTTATTTAAAATCGACCAAATTACCCTAAAAAGGGAAACAGGTCAAATGAATTGAATGAAATTTATCCAAAATTAATCAGATTTCCCTAAAAAGGGTAAATTGATCAAACAGATTGAACGAAACTTGATTTATTCAAAATCGGCTCGGCTGCCCTAAAAATGGGTGAACTGGCCAAATGAATGAAAGAGAATTAGTGATTTAATCAAAAATCGGCCGCATGACCCTAAAAAGGGTAAATTGGTCAAATGAATTGACGATTTATGCAAAATCGACCAGGTGACCCTAACAAGGGTAAATTGGTCAAATGAATTGACGATTTATTCAAAAATCGACCAGGTGACCCTAAAAAAGGGTAAATTGGTCAAATGGATTGGTTGAATTGTCCGGCCATTGGTTATTTCAAAATTATTGAGGTGCATTAGTCTATGACCTTCTAAAAATCAAATTTTGGCCTCAATTTATTTATCGTCCCAATAGGAGGAATCACTTGTGAATTTCTTCAAATTAATGTCCTTCACGCAAGGGATTTTTACCAATTTTTTTTTAAAAAAATGGCCAAAAAGTGATTATTAGATGCTCATATTCCAAAGATCACTCCATGAAAATGATCGGATCCTACCTTACCTTGTGCACTACCCCTTCGGATGGTACGAGAAAGGTAAACGTGCAAGTCTCATTTGGATTATATATCCGAGACATGTGGTGGTTTATTCCTAACACGGGATCCCCTAAATGGCATTCCCTTTCTAGGGTTTATGCATGATGCCATTTATTAAAGCGATGTAAATATGTGACAAATATGGTCTAAAGGACATAAATAATACATCGGGGGGAAAAGGTCTAAAAATGAAATGTATTTATTGAAAATCAAATGCAATAACTGAAATTTAAACATGTGAGCTATCTAGTGGGTGAGTCACTAAAAGAGTGCCAAAGAGGCCTCTTATTGCTAAGGCACATGAATGCAAGCCAAGAAACAAAGAAATGGTTAGTGCAATTGATAGTACACATAACACATTGGGAGCAATTAAGAAAAGAAATACAATAAAAACAAGTAAAAGGGGTGGAACCCCTTCCCTCGTGCCTAATGTGCTTAAAATAGGGTGAGGCTGACTCTAGCCTAGGAAAATGCTAACATGGATGCATGAGGTTGGGGTTTACTAATGCAACTAGACTCGATAAGTCTCGGCTCCCAAGCCTTCAGACCTAAAGGCGAAGGGTCATCACTCCCAGGGCCTTTGATCGGTGGCTCGAGTGATCCCTTAGGTAGCGCTATGGGCGCAGAGCACACCAGCCGCCTACCCAAGGCAATCGATCCTAATCCTATAAGGCGGTGTGGGAAACGCCCACGAAAAACAAAATAAAATGGGATAAAAGCAAGTAAACGTGCACGTATGAAGTGTTTCCCCTATTTTGAGGGAAGGGGTGAGAACCACGCGAGGCTCTAAAGGTGACACACACCCCCCCCAAATGCAATGCAAGCGCGAGATAACAAGTAAACATTCATTCAAACATACATTCATGAGTCGAGGGATTGGTTTGATTACGTGCATAAGACAAAAGGTCCTAAAAATGAAAAATGCAATCCTAATATCCACATGCTATGCATAGAAAGGGTAGAAAAAGGAAACGAATGGTTAAATCAAAATGCTTGGACCCACTTAGGAAGTCCCCAGTGGAGTCGCCAACTGTCGCGCCCCACTTTTCGAATGAATGGTGTGAATGTGATGTGTGATGTGTGTGTGAAGTGTGGTGTGAACGTGTGCAAAATGGAAAGTAAAAAGGCCATGGGACTTTGGAAAGCGACGATTTGGCCAAATGAAATTTTAAAAAGGGTTTTTTAAATATGAAGACGGAGTCGCCACTTGGTATAGATTTGGGGTGTACCAAGTCACCCAAAAAGTGTTTTTAAAGACAAAGTAGTAAAAACCCTTTTTTAAAACGACTCCTAGTCCACGTAAGCCAAAGAAAAAGGTTCGGGGGTCACGTTTGACAAAGGGGAAGGCAAGGATAGAATCCAAGGCACCCCTTTGACCTAGCCAAGGCTAGTTGCGCGACTTAACCTTACCTTTCCTAATTTTCTACCCAATATATGTTCGCACGTTGGACATGACTATATGAATGCAAAAACCTAGACCTAGGGGGATCGGGGGAAATTTCTCTTCAAAGGTTGAGTGGTGCCAATCACATTAATTGTGAAGCCCAATAATGATCCTTTTGGAGAGGTCACACCTAAACCTAAATGACGTGAAAAATGAGTGGAATGCATGCCATGTGAAAGTGTGAGTTTGTGTGAAATGAGAAAAATGATAACAGTAATAAGATAAGAGTGAAGGTGTGCAAATGTAGATGAAAGTACTCGTGTGCGAGTGAAGATAAAATGCTCGTGTGCAAGTGAAGATAAAAGGGTTCGTGTGCAAGTGGAGACAAAAATGTGTTCGTGTGCAAGTGAAGGTGATAAAAAGGTGCATGTGTGCAAATGAGACAAAAGTGAAAGTGTAACGATAGAGTGGATTGAGAATGCATGAGCCTAGGGAATTCATGCATATTGGGTACGGGGAGACCTAAATCGTGACTTGATTTTCCCTTTGATTAGAAGGCGAAACTAGCGTGCTAAGGCTATCGAGTAGCCACACTCGCTCGTTTCCCTTATCGGAAGGGGACACTCAAGCAAAATGAACCCTATAGCTAGTATGGGATGCAAAACCTAAAATGAGGGGAAAGGGAGTCGAGGAGCATGCCAAATGATAAAACTAAGGGAAATGCTTGATATGTAGTGAACAGGCAAATAATGCATTAATGAAAAACAAAGGAAAAATCCTATTGGGTCTAGCGTTGGACTAGCCCTTTCTATGAATTCCTAATGAAATAATGAGCCACAACTAGCGTTGGACTAGTGTGGTGACGTACATTCATCAATTCCATTCATTCATGGTTATGAAAGCAAGTAGACATGCCAAAACGCTCGTAAACACGTAGCACGTAGCACTTAGCATGCTCGACTAGATACAAGAGCCTACTAAAGCAATTTAACACGTAACAACAAAAACAAGCAACCAAGGGGAAGGGGAAATGGACAGATGCTCTCCGAGCCCTATCTATTACAAGCCAAGAGGTGTACACATACCCCATAAAAGCATAAAGGGGAAGGGAAAATGGACCAAATGCTCTTCGAGTCCTATCTATTACAAGCCAAGAGGTGTACACATACCCCATAAAACTTAAATAAAAGTAAAAAGCAAGTAAATGCATGCAAAGAGGTAAGGAAAGCGGAGTAGGCATGCGTATTCACATAACACGTAGGAGCACGTAGGGTCAAATGAAGTGCAAATGAAGGATAGAGTGTACCTCCCTTGAAGCGACGCCCTAACGTAGTGAAATTACTAACTTACCCTCCAAAATAATAAAAAGGTCAAGGTACCACTTAAATTATCAAATAATCACACGAAACAAAAATTAAATATGAAAAATGAAAGTTAAACACTAAATTGAGTCAATTAAAGTATTTACATAGACAAACCAACCATGTACAAAGCAATTAATGCAAGAGGGACTTAATTAGAAGGACATGAAAATTTCTGAAAGAGAGTAAAATAAAATACCAAAATTGATGACTTAAGATGAGGCCCATGAAAATCAAATGTAGAAATGTGATTAGAACACAAATCCAAGCTAAAAAATTCTATTAAAACTTATTGAACCTCAAAATGCATCCTAAAATTCACTAAACGTCTTACCCAAAGTCATGTCAAAGCAAACCAAAAGCAATTAAGATTCTAGAATGACAAAAGTGATTAAATTATTCAACTAATTGAACTATAACAAGACAAGGGGGAACTTAGGGGATTAAAGTGCAAGTGTTTTAGGACCTAATTGTAAGAACAAACACATAATTGGGTCACAGCAAGATAAGGGGAAACTTGAAGGATCAATGTGCAAAATTCAAAAGTATTTTCATGCAAAACCCATGCAATCACGTAGAAGGATTTCCCGATGCATTTTTCATCTTGGAACATCAAACTCAAGTTCAACCATATTCCTTAACTAAAACTTTCTTGATCTAAAACTCCAAAACTTTAAACTAGACAACCAAGCATAAAATGGGCATCAAACATACAAAGACATAGAAGAAAATCATGCAAACTTTGGGAATGCTTCATGCAAGCTTACGGATGAAACTAATACAACAAAACCTGCTGCATTTTCGTTTGTTCAAAAACCAGATTTTGAGCACAACTTTGATTGGATAGTTTTCAAACCAACATCACAAATTCAGACTATACAACCCACTTCATAGTCACTACCATTCAAACAAGCAGGAAACTTAGCAAGATCTAGTGCAAAAAATCTGGAAAAAACATGCAAAAATGGCTCGGCAAAACAGATTGATTATTTTCCAGCCACAGCTTATCATGCAAACCAGATTTTTGATTCAACTACATGGCTTTGGTTGGATAATTTCCAATCCCAACATCATAACTCTAACTAAACAACAAGTTACTTAACCTTAACTCCAAACAAACAAGAACAATAAAGGAGCTAATGCATTGCAAAATTCTGGACAGACATTCATGTGGAATGGTTCGGCAGCCTAAAGTTCATTTTTCCAGCAAAACATTCGGCCATTGCTCCCGTAATTCAGGTTTTAAACATGCAAACTCAAACACCTAACCTCCTATTTCCTTTCCCTCAAAACAGATTAAACATGCAACTTAGGGGGAAAGGACTTGGAGAGCAACTACGGAAGAGAAAATAGAACAGAAAATGCAATTCCATGAGATGCAAACCGTAATGCAGCCTCTTGACAAAAATGGTTCCAGCTAACCAAGGAACTACGGTTTCATGCAACAGGAGAGGAGGCCTTGAGACACTAAGACAGACTTATGACATCTCAAGCACAATGCTAACGAGGAGAACAATATGGGCAGAAATGTGGACATGTACACAACCCACAAAGAAACGAAAAAAAACCATCAACAAGCTCAAGTGCAGACCAGCAAACTTTTCATTTTGTTGTACATGTCCAAAGAGTCTCAGCATTCACATCCATCCAAAAAGTCTCAGCATTCAGCAGGTAAGTTAGAAAGGCACGAAACAAAGGAAACCATGAAGGGGAAGAAACGAACAAGAGGAAGCAGCGCATAAGACTGGTTTGCTGTCCACTTTCACCAGAAATTTACCACCTCAAAGAACAGGTTCAAGCAAGACTCCGTTTCTAGAAGGGCTTTGACTGGGCATTTCTAGACTAAACAAACGTAACCAAGACAATTAACGACAACGACAACAACAAAGAGGAACAGACGCGGCCTGGTCGCAGCTTCTGCTGCAACTTCGCAGCTTCTGCTGCAACTTCGCAGCTCAAATCACACCAAGGAAATGCCGAAACTTTGTATAAAACTTATTCGTTTTATCAACCTAGTCCACATGCCTCCAAACATCAGTTTTAGCATCAAAGAAAACAAAAGAATGCAGCACAGAAAACATCAACATTCATTCCAACCGAACCCATAACCATTCTAGCGCAAAGAACCAGAACAGAAAAAAAAACGTAAACATAGTTTGTCATGGGTAAAATGGAATGACCCTCTTATCATGTTTCATTCCCTTTGGCAGCCAAGAAACATTAATTAATGCAAAGTCATCTTCATGCCATCTTAATTAATCAGCAAACGACAGCAAAAACATCAAACAGACACAAACTTCAGTAACACAAAAGGGTCTACCTGTACGGTTGCAACAGGCCGAGGGTTTGAAGCTGGTTATAGCAGACTCTAAATCTGTCTCTTAAAAGGTCCTTCACTCCTTTGAATCGTAGACAAACAGCGCCTGGAGGGAGGAGCAACGAATCACTGAGACAGGCCAAGCAAAGCTGGGAAAAGTTCCACCTTTCTGCTGCGATTGCCTTCCAGATTCCGCACCCCCTCTCTGCTTGCTTCCTTCTTGGCCGAAAGTTTCTCACTTTCTCCGTTACTCTCCTCCTAATCTCCCTGGTTTCTTTCGTCTCAGCCTCCAACCGTCAAAGCTCTCTCCTTTTTCTTTCTTTTGTTGCCTTCTAAACCTCCCCGTTGATCCCTCACTCTCTCTTCGTAGCCCTCTGCCCAGTTTTCAGCCGTCAATCCTTTATCCCCCTAAAAAAAAACCTCTGTTGCGGCTACCTTTCTTCCCTTTTATATCTACTTCCCGATTCTCCTAAACCCTTATCTCAACGATGAGGATGAGGGGCTTGTTACCCCTGTAAGATCCAGCCCTCCAATTGTCTGCTGTGAGTGTCCTTTGCACGCTGCAAAAAATTGCAGCGTGCATGCCGCGACAAGCTTTTTTTTTTTTTTTTTTTTTTTTTTCAGAATTACAGAAAAAGATGAAATAAAATAATAAATAACAAAAATACACAAACCAGGCAATAATAATAATAACAAAACAAACAAAAAATAATTTTAAACAAAACTAACAACAATGGTCATTTTTAATTTTTAATTTTGTATTTTTCATCATTTTCTTTTTCTCAAAATAACTTAATAAAAATAACTAATGTGCCCAAAGATTGAATTTAAAAAAATAAACACATTTTTGTGAACAAATTTTCCTTTTTTCTCTTTTTCTCTTTTTCCCTTTTCCAATCCAACTAAAGCCTATTTTTTGAAATTTTCTTCTTTTTCCCCTTTTTGTGATTTTCATTTTCATTTTTCTTTCAAGAAAGCATTGAATAAAAACAAAATGACTAAAATGATTTTTCTTTTCTTTCTAAAAACTTAAAAACTAAAAAACTAAAAAAAACTAAAAACTAAAAACTAAAAACTAAAATCTAAAACTTAAAAGTGATTAAAACCTAAAATGACAAAATAAAAATGAATAGACAAACTAAAAGGGCAAAATGAATAAAACTAAAATAAAATAACAACTAAAAATGCAAAACACACAACAATGAACTAAATGCAAGCGATCTAAAATAAAAATCATGAAGTAGACGCCACATACAAATTATTCAAAATTTGGTGTCTACAGATAGAAATTAGCTGAACAGTCAACTAGCCGTTGGTGGTATCGGACGTCCGGTACTCTGATTTTCTGCGTCCGAACGAAGACAGTGAGTTCAAGGCATTTTCTTGAGATTCTTAGGACGTCCGGTCCTTCCACAATATACGTCCGAAGGTAAAATGTAAACTTTGCAAATTCTTCTTCATTTCTTTTGGACGTCCGGTGCTCTCAGTGTATTGCGTCCGAAGTACTGCAACGTTTGTCGAACGTCCGGTACTGAGGTATTGTGTGTCCGATCTAGGTCAGTGATCATAGAAGACTTGGCTTATTATCTTCGGACGTCCGAGTGTGAGTTCTTCATGCGTCCGAAGTTGCTCAATGGTTGTCGGTCGTCCGATATGGTCCTTTGTGCGTCCGACAGCTATTTTAACAATTTGTCAATCTTTGATCCTGTTTTGGCTTCAAGTCTTTGACCTTGTTTTTGTTCCAATTCCTGAAACAATCTCTTCAAAGAATATTAGTAACATCCAATTGTTTTGTAATCATCAAAAGTTATGGACTGAGATATACATATTTATTTATTTATTCCAATTAATTTATTTTATTCATTTTAAGTGCATCTGCATGGTACATTGGCTCATTTTATACTTTTGACACATTTGCCCTTAAACTTAATTTTTTTGTCGCCTAATTAGTGAAAATTCGAGAAAGCACACTTTTCGAGGTAATATTTAGTCTGAAAGTGCAGTGGTCTTGGAAAGTTAAGGATGATCAATTATAGACTAAAAAAGTTAATTGAGGGATTCGAGGTGAGTAATTTGAGTTAAACTCAATTAGGAGTATTAATGGATCACTATTCAAATGTTGACTTTTGCACCATCAAAAGTAGCTTTATGTCACTTCTTCCTTTCACCATATCACTTTACAAAAATCACACAGCACCTTTTCTCTTCCTCTCCCTCTTGGTCGAACCCCCCCTCCCCCTTTGCCAAGAAAAATTTCATCTTCTTCCTCTCACTCTTGCTCCCTAATTTTGTTCCCAACCTTGCTCACACCTTGGATTATCTTCAAACTTGGTAGAAGACTTGGTGGAGGGAAAATTTTTGGAGGTTTAGTGCTTGGTTTCTTGAGATTTTGCTTGCTATTCTTGAATGAAGGTAACCTCTCCAAGCTCTAATTTTTCTTTCATCTTTTAGCTCAATCTTAGCTAGATAAACATGGGATTGTTGAAGGGTCCTATGAACCTTGACATTAGGTAGCATGTGTTAAGGATATTCTTGCTTTCTTGACTTGCTCTTAAGAAGATGCCTTGAAGAGGATTATTAGGTAGTGGAATTAAGGATTTCTTGTATGTTGGTTGTTGTTATGGGGAATTCTAACTTGGTTTTGGTGTGAGAGTTAAGAAGGAGAATTTGGAAAGAAAGAAGCAAAATTGCCGTCCGAATTTTGCTGGAGTGTTTCCCTTGTTTTAATTTCAAAAATTTGTGGTTAAATTGATGTTAAAATACTTGCAACATGTTGGATTATGTGTGTGTAAATTATCTTCCAAAAATCATTTCATTTGAATGAGTTAAAGTTCAGCTTATAGGAGAAGAACAAACCTGAAAATTTTGAGAGCAGGGCAGCCGACCAGTGTTCACTAAATAGAACGTAATTTTTCGTACAGGAGTCAAAATCAAGTGCCATTTGCTGCATATGAAATTAGACTCCGAGAACTTTCTAACGGTATAAAATACACATACTGTGACGCCCCGAAAAAAAATGAGTTTGAGAACCCGGAAATTTTCTAATTTTCTAGGGTTTATTTTATTTAATCGCCCGCCTTTTCTACATTTTCTTGATTAGAAAATTTTCCAGATAAAGTTTATGAGCAAAAATGGTTTTTAAATGATTTTCTAGTATCGGTTAGTTTTTGAGAAATAAAGAGCGTATATCGGACGTGGGACCCGCTAGTGTGGAAATTCGGAAGAAATTCGGCCAAAAAGGTTAAGTTTCGGATACTGTGTAAAATTTATCGGGTGTTAAGAGATAAGTAGAGGATGTGAAGTGATTGATGTGAGAGGAAAAAGAAAAGATAGGATTGCATTAATGGAGATGACAAGTGTCACCATTGTATTGGAAATAACTTATGACTTACTATTCATTTTCTTGACTTTTGACCAATTGCTTAAATATCTCAAAAATCACACAAAATTCATTCTTGTCTTCAACCTCTTGGCCGATTCTCTCTCTAGCAAAGAAGGAAGAAAAACCTCTTCAAAGTTTGGCAATTATCTAGCTCAAATCCTCCAAAACACTTGCTTGATCTAGTTTCTACTCCATAAAATCCTTCCATTAGGTGCTAGTGAGTTGTTTGGTGAAGTTTTTGGAGAAGCTAAGGTGTTCTACAACTTCCTCTCTCTTGTTTACTTGGTAAGTAGTGATTGACTATCCTCCTACACTTAATGAAGCTTGATTTGTGCCTAGTGGTGGCTAAGGTGTTGACTTTTGTGATTTATTTCTTGCTTATGGATGATATGGTGAAGTTTTTATTTTTTTTGAGGAATTTTCTGGTTTAATGTGATCATGATGTTGTGGTTGTTTATGATGGTTGGTAATAAGGGGTTATGACTCTAGTGGATGTAAATGATAGGAAATTGCAACCAATTTTGGGTTTGGAAGAAATCTGGAAAATTAGGGTTCTTGGTTCTTCATTCTGTCCGAAATTTTTGGTCCTAGATAGAGGCCGAATTGGCCTTGCCTCAAAACATGAAAGTTGTAGGTATTGATGTTTTAAAGGTTCCTGTAAAATTTCAGGTCATTTGGATTAGTGTAGAATGAGATAAGCCGAAATTACTATTGCTGTTCTGGGTTCATCAGGATGTTAGAACTGCGTCTGAAATGGGTTGTTTTGACTGGAATTTCTTTGGATTTGGGTGTTGAGGTCTTCTGATGAAATGTAGCTTGATGTCTTAGCTACCGTATGCCTTTAGAATCAATGCATTTGGACCTGTATAGACTGAGTTGTACTGATTACAGCATAGTGTGATTTGTAAACCTGCAATTACGGTTCTGGTTTGGTATTTTGCATATTTGACCTAGTTGTGCTAGGATTTGGACTGAGTGACCTTCTACATTGTTGTAGCCCTGGTTCTTAGCTTCAAGATGGTGGGTCTTGCACCTTCATCCAACCATCGTAGTGCTTTTGGTACCATTACCGTAAAATGACGTCAAAACTGTTTTTCTGATTTTGAGCTTAACTTTCATTTCCAAACTTTTCCCTAGCTTGACCTATACTAGTACTACTTGGAGCTTGCTGAATGGCTATTGGATGAACTTGTTGTTGTGTGTGTACCTTTGGGACTGGCTGAGGATAATGAAGCCATGATGGCTGGAAAAGTAAGCAAATTCAGGGGAAGTGCTGTCCGAACTTTGAAAGGACTTGATTGCATTGAGTTTGTGATCTAAGACTTGGGTTTGAGCAAGGCAATGTTATTTGATGGATGATTTCTGAGCCATGGAAGTGAGTGACCCTAAACTGTTTCCAAAGTTATTTTTGAAATGTTTCTTGCATTATTTACTCGACGGCATCTCATGCGTGCTTGCATGTGAATTCATGATATGATTTTGGCTTCAATGAGTTCTGGGAAAGTCTTGTGCTGGACACCAACGTCTCCACCTTGTTTATGGTTCATGTTCATGTTTATCTGGAGCTCAAAAAGGGGCTCCCTCTCTCTGTTAATGTTAAATGATCTATTTGAGCGTTGGGTGTTCAAGTGCAATGATTTCACTGGCTCACGAGAGCAATAAACGTACATTTGATTTTGGAATCATGACATCATCGAAATGTATTATTGTGAAATATATTTGATTTCTGATTTTACTGGTTACTCGCTGAGCTTTTAGCTCACCCCAAAACTATTTTATTCCCCTCCACAGGGCTCGTGGCGAAGGAAGGGCTTGTAGCGTTTATTCATGGATTATCTCATGTATGGATTGAACTTGGATTTCCTTTTGTGTAATCATTCATATTGGGATTGTATTGAACGTTTAGAACGTTTAGAATTGATTGGATGTGTAATAGTCTAGTTTTGGACTTCCTCCTGTATACTAATTGTGATCAAGGATCAGAGTGGCGCTGCTGAAGCATGGACGCTTCGCTTTTGATATGTAAAGATTGGGAACCTTTGATGTATATTTGATATATATATATCTTGCAATTCAATTGAGGATTGTAGTGAACGACTGAGTCCCGGCGAGAGCTGGGCAGGCGGCCGCCGAACCCTCTGGTTCGCCTCAGGGGGAGGTGGGGCTGTCACACATACTAGTTCTTTTTTTATGAGTCATAGTGAACTAGCAAAATTGGCTGTTTTCTCTTACTGTTTTAACTACGACACAAGAATAGCTGCAGTATGTAACTCGATTTCACTCCCCTTACAAAATGAATTTGAAGACAGTTTCCTCTAGTGATTCTTAGTATTTTGATCTAGTTTTCAATGCCATAAACCAAGTTAATTTTGGATTTGTGTAGTCTTAGTTATGACTTGAATTAGAAATTGCGTTGGGTGTTCCAAAGATGAAATTTCGTGTTTCAGGTTTCAAAAACCAGCTTTCGAAAAACTATTGTATCTTGGTGTAGAAAAATCTAAATTGAGTTCCGTTTCTTGCGTTTGAAAATAGACTTGGAGTTCTTTTGGTGATATAAATTTCAGGGGCTAGTTCGATTCCTATGAATTCTGATAAATTTTCAAAATTCACTGAAATTCAAGACTGTTTTGCCTTTTTTTAACGGTAGCAGCGATTTTGAACTAAAATTTGATTGGTTTCTGATTTGAATCTGGTAGAAGTGTTTTCTACAGAGTTTTAGTGCATTGAGTCTTTTTCCAACGGTATAAGATTTGCAATTTTTGGACTTATGAAACTCAAATTATGATTCTTCAAAAAACGTTACAAAAACTGAAATTTTCCTTATAAAGCGGCAAAAGCTTAAAAGTGGTTTGGAAACATTTTCTAGGTTTCAAGCCTAACTTTCTTGATTATTTGCACCTCATTTCATATTTGGCAAATGGATTTCACCGAGCACATGAGATTTCTCTTGACTTTGATCGGAATGCTTGATTGTTTGGAAGTTGGCCAAACTTCAAACGAAACTAGTTTGTTTCCTTTGGCTCCGAAATAAGATTTTCACCTCCTAGTCTTATGCTCTCGATTCCTGAAAATGAACTATAAATTGAGTATTTTAGCTAGAGCAATTCTTGAGAAATTTGACTAGTTTTGTATTTGAAATTTGGAACTTTTAGCTCCAATATTTACTATGAAATAAGTGATGCTTTTAATGGATTTTGATTTCATAAGTTTAGAAAACGTGAACGCTCACTTATATTCTAAAACTTGGGCATAGGATTAGAAGTTTTAAGATATGAAAATATTTTTTTTCCTTCCTCGATTTTCACACAAAAAATCAAGCGTTGTACTCCTCTTTTAAAATCAAAATTTCTTGCCACGACTTGACTCGAAAATAGAATTTTTTTAGTGATTAAGTGAGAATGTTTCACTTTTAAGTTGACCTGAGCTTGATGCTCTTGAGCGTAGGTAGCCAGGGGATTTTTTTATTAGTTTTGGTCAAATACCTAGGTAACCGTAATTGTGCATGTTTCAGGTGATCACGTGGACACCGAGGAGTTCGTTTAACCTCTTGCTTTTGCTCTCGCTTTGCTCTTGACTTTTGGTGGGAGTCAAGTGCATGCTTCATGTTGCCTTGATTGAAATGATACTTGTATAAGTACTATGTGATTCTTGTGATTGTAAACTTGCCGAGGCGAGAGTGTACTTTATCGCTCTCGTCCTCTCCCGCTTGAATAATTGTATGACGACCCCACCTCCCCCTAGGGCGTACCAAAGGGTTTAGCGGATCGCCTGCCCAACTCTAACCAGGACTCACTCATTCGAAACTCAAAAAAATAACTTATATTCATAGCAAATAAGTAACACAACAAGTTCAAATTTAATATATACATTGATGCTCAGATCCAGCTACAAGACTTATACACGCCCAAATACATTAACGTGTTTACAATCCAAGTCCAATCAATTCTAGTCGAGTGCTAGCGCGAGTACAATTCAAAATTTCAAAACTAGACTATTCTGTATAAGTCTCACGCCTCGCTCGTACCCCCTGCTAAGGAAAACAATGGAATGGGGTAAGTTATATGCTTAGTGAATAATCGGGGGTAAAAATATAAAATCACATCCAAATAAACATGTAAACCAAGATATTTCACATCAATAGACAGAAATGTAACATTACAATGGTAGGATACGGGTGGCTTCAAAGCCAGTTCAATTCCCTGAGCTTGAACACCTGTTGACACTCCGTCAACCAAAATACTCATGGTCCGTAGACTTCACTTATTTTTCTCGTTCACCTTATCAACCCCCGCTGGCCAGTCAACAGCACACAACAGCTCGAACAAAACGAAATGACTTAGTTTTAATCAAAGCTTTAACAAAGAACGAAATCCCAAGGTTAGCATGGAACTATCTTCGACCAAATCCCGATTGACTCGAATAGTTCGTCTATCCTTGGAACCGGGTTTGAACCCAGCCCTGAGATATCCAATCTCTCAATAGATGATATCTCTCAAGAAAGTACTTACCCCAACAGCACACAGAATAAGGGGTTCAACTCTAGTCGTGTAATCACCCTAATAGCACACAATAAAAGGGTGTTACTCAGCCAAAAACATATATTCTCACATATTGAGTCAACAACAGAGAATGGGTTTAAGTCGAGTAAGATAAAGTACACCCTCGCCCAAGTACCCATTCAACATATACAAATCACATCGACAATTTATTATATAAATCAATCCAATTATTCACTCAAAATAGTTAACGCGTAAATCAAGGCACTTTATATGGGTCCACCGACTCCGTCCGGTTCGTCACTGCCTGTGACAGAAGATTATACTCAACTATCAGTCAACCAACCATCACAAATGGAAGTAAGGACTAAAACGGCCAAGACGGCAAAAACGACAAAGAAATGCATGTGCGCGTGCACAGAAATGAAAATGGTATAAAAACAGGTTACATGGTTTTGACCATAACCAGAGATGTGGTTATCCGATCAAGGTGTACTAGGTAGCGTCTCAAAACTAAGACAAAGGGTTACAACTTTCATGAAGACAACTCAATCCAGTTTTCAGTGGATCTAAGTCGAATTTGCAGATTACAGAACCAGAACTCCAAAGGCTGGTTTATACCTTTAGTGAAAATTTGGGCAGCACGTCCTTTGTGTTTACCTATTTTTCAGCCATTTATGGCTTCATTATTTTTTTTAATTCAGTCCCAAAATCCTGCACAAGTAATGTTACCACCATAGCCTTTCAATTAGACTCCAAAATCGTCCATTTATAACACAAGTCTAATAAAACAACCAAAAATCAGTTTTTGAAGACAAAAGCTAAACATCAGATTTGACATCTTATAACATTTTAGCCACAACTTGAGTTATATTTATCGGATTGGGGTACACTTTATACCGTTTCAAAACTAAGATAGAGAAATACAAGTCTCATGAAGACATCAACAACCAATTCATGCATTGTCAATATCAAAATGTGCAATCACCGAGAAGACAGAAAACTGTCCACAAAACAGGGTATTTGGCAGTCAGGGGTATTTCTATCATTTCACATGATACAGTGTTCCGATTGAGATGAAATTTTGCAGGAAGCTATATAACATTATTTCCTACAACTTTCATGTTTTGACTTAAATCTAATTAGGCCTCTAACATGGATGAATTAAACAGGTCAGAAGCAAAACAGGTTAGTTTCAATTTCTGGAATTTGAACTTTTCCTCTAGAATTTCATATCTAATAAACATTCAATCATCAAAACCCACAATTACTAACACTATAACATCCATTACTAGACAAATAACCATAATCAAGGCTGAAAATGTAATCCCTAACTAATCATTCCATTATCTCATGCAAAACTCACTAATTAACCGTCATAACCCAAGATTAAGAGTTTCTATCCAAATTTAAACAAGATTAAGGAAGAGGAAAAGGATAAACAGCCATGATACCTTCCTAGGATGCTTGTAGGAGAAGACCACAACCTTTCCTTCCAAAATTTTGTCACACAAAGTTTTAATCTTCCCTAAAGAGTAACTTATATGGAGTGATTTGCAAGATTTATGGTTGGAGTTCAAGATTGAGCAAGAAAATTGATTAGTGAAGATGAAGTTTTCCCTCCCTTTTCTCCCTCTATGGTTCGGCCAGCCTTGAAGAAGAATGAAGATGATTCTAGTCCAAATTAGATATTTAGTAAAGGTAAGAAATTGGTCAAAATCCAACTTCCATAGGTTCATGACACTTGCCTTTTCTTTTCTAGACTTTTCTCTTATTTCTTTTGGTAAAAAATTGTGGCTAATTTAAAATATATTTTAGGGTTAATTAACTGAAATGAAACAAGGCTATTAAGATAATAAGGTAGTGGTCAAGTGGTGTACTCACTCGATAACAAACGGTACCCGTCGGTTCCAACCGTTTTTCCTTAACTCGAACGTACTAGGGTTTTCACTTATAATTCACTATCTTATGATTATTACTTCTAATCACACACTTTTTCTTATTTAAAACTCACTCTTAATCACCAAATTTAGTACACACCCCGTACTGATTACTCACACTACGAAAATACGTAAAAACCTTAGTTTACCCTAACGATGAATGAAAAGGAAAAACTCTTAATTCTATTCTTTATTCCAACCACTGGGGAGGTAAATGAGTAGTATAGCTATTATAAAATAATTTAATCAAAATAAAAGGGTATTTTAAGAAAATATGAGGGATTTTACAACTCCATAGATCACCAACTTAATGTAATCCACAAGCTTAATTACACCTCATTAATCTACTAACCACCCAACAGTTATAGTTACCTATCCTCTTGTGTACCAATGATTAATTAACTAGCCAACCTCTAATTGTCTTCTAGTATCTTGTAATATAATATCCTTTAACACAGAACTCCAACTAGTTATCAAACATTATCGCACGTACCGCACTAACGAGTCCCACGTCCAATATATACTACTAATATCACACGAACTAACTTATATCGGGAAAATGTCTTGAAATTTAACTCCCTTCTAAAAATAGCTAAAAAAAATTAATTCTAGAAAATGTATGCACAGAATTAAAATAATGACTAGAAAATAAGAAAACTTTCGGGTTCTCACACTCTCTCTTCTTACACAAAATTCGAGGTGTCACAAATTGCTATTTGTTATATGAATGTGTGTGACTTGCACTTATACTTGAACATGCTCTTAACACTTAAGCACTGAGCGGTAGCATGTAGCACACCCTATTTGGGTGGGAGGTGCCTCTCATCCCGACTCAGTGCTATGATCGATTCTAAATCGATTGGAGCGTTGTCTCATCGACCAATTGTACTTATGAGGACGCCTCAACCCATTGGCTAATCTCGTAATTCGAACTGGCAAGGGTTTGGTTGAGAAACTTGGTGAATCATGAAAAATTATATATAGTTTGGTCTTTTGAGATTTTGGTTGGCATACTTGAATAGTATTGTCATCTCGTGTTTGTATGGTTCTGGATCCGAGAGGGTTACATGGTGGATGGAGGAAATAAGTGGAGCTCTATGGGCATGTTGCTACTTAATTTGACGGTGGGTCAACCAAAGATGGCTTGAATCGATCGAGACGTGGGAATAACTCCTAAGAGTTCATGTATCCTTTCGACTTGTGTTTTACTTCTTACTTGCTCACTTATATGAAATTCATGTTAAGTAAATCTTAAGTGTGCTATTTGATTTAGTTCGTACTACTTGTTTGTTTGCTTGATTTTCTTGGCCTCATCGAGCATTAGCTCACCCTGAGTTGTTATTCCTTTAATCTTAATTCTATGATTGACTTGTGGATCTCTATTAAGCTAAAATGAGTGTGTAAATCCTGACGAGAATTGGGCAGGCGCCCTATGAGAGGTGGGGGCGTCACAGTTGGTATTAAAACTCTAGGTTTGAAATACTTGGAATAGTTTAGGAGTTCCGAGTCGTGAACTTTAGGTCATAGAAAATCATGATAAACCTTAAATTAGATTATTAAGTGGCACTAGTGATTTTAAGGACCCAACCTTGAGTCTTGTGGATTATTTATAGGAAATGGACAGTGACAGCGACAGTGATAGGACCGAGGGACCTCCTCCAGTGATTCGATTTGGGATCATCGGAGGCGGACCTCCCCTTCGGTGGTCACCCGCCAGTCGGGTTAGAACATGCCCGTGCTGTGAGGGGTTTTCCTACCCTAATTACATGGTGTTAGGGGTGGTTGAGGAGAGGAGACAGTTGACCCATGACCCCAGGGTAGCTTGAGAAGAGATGGAGGTGATGAGGGTCACTATGGGGGCCCAAGCTGCCAGGATTCAGGAGTTGGAGACTAGAGTCATTGAGGAGCATCAGAGGGCTGATGCCTCCCATGCTTAGTTTTAGGCGACCGATGGGCGTCTTATTCGGATTGTAGAGGAGGTGAGAAACCATGTGGATAATATTTTGACGGAATGTAAGATCATGACCAATCACATAGAGAAGACCATGGGTAAAGGAGGACCTGGGGATGCTGCCCCTAGTGATGAGGACAAGATAGAGCCTATAGAGGTGGAGCCCGAGGAGGAACTCGAGGAAGATCCTTCTGAGGGTTTAGGGTCTACTAGTTTGGTACACTTAGACTAATGATCTTTTGATTTTGGCTAAGAACATAGAAGGGGTGATCCTTGTTTTGAAACCTTTTGTATTTTGTGCATGTACTCCTATGTTTTGAGGCACTTGATTGTCCATGTCTTGTACTTGATATTATTGGCTTGTTTTATAAACTCTTGACTTGTAATATGACTTTTAGTTATGCAAAGAATTATGCTTTAATTTCAAGTGTTCTTGCAATTTGCATATAGTTTTAAATTTTTATGCTTAATTATCCTCTTTTAATCATGCGTTTAGACTCTTGTTAAAACTAGATCGGCGAGGATGTGGACGGGATCATGGGCATGGGATTCGGCAACCCCGCACTCCCGAGAGAGATGAGAGATCAGCAACTGATCCGAATCAAAATCCTAGAAATGAAGAGGGTGACCAAGTAGATACCGCCCTTAACCGCATAACTGATGTCCTTGAGTGTCTAACTGAGTGCTAAGATCCTGAGCAAGTCAATCAGCCTAGAAACCACCAGAGGGGTGAGGATAGAGTCCTAGAGCATTTTTTGAAATTTGCCCCACTTAGATTTCACAGAGGATCTGATCCCGATGGGGCAGAAAATTAGTTTGAAAGAATGGTAGAAATTTTTGTCGTCCGAGATTATACCGAGGAGAGGCAGGTGAACTTCGCTATCTTTCAATTCGAGGGAGCGGCGTGCTCATGGTGGAATGTTATTAGGGTAAAATGAGAGAGAGAACAAACCCCCTTGGCTTGGGCAAATTTTGAGAGAGAATTTAATGCCAAGTTCCTCTCGTCCATGATACAAGAAAAGAGGGAGGACGATTTCATTAGGTTGAAACAAGGGTTGCTAAGTGTGACTGAGTATGAGGAACGGTTTATCAAACTTTTCAAATTTGCCCTCGAGCTAGTAGTCACAGAGCGCAAAAGGATAAGGGGACTCATTTAAGGGTTAAATGTAGAAATCCAAGAGTCCCTAACAGCAGCCAAGATCACCACTTTTACGGATGTTTTGGATAAGACACAGAAGGTAGAAAATGCTAAGTCCCAACCAAAACTTTTCATGCTAGAAAGAGGGGTAACTCAAGCAATGCCCCTGGACTGTCCAAGAAGTCTACCCAATCCCTCAAAATGGGAAGAGAAGTTGGAGGAGTGAGGATACCCGGAAAACCAGGAGGAGCCCATCAAGGGGAGTCCCGCCAAAAGAAAATCAAAGTAGGCGAGATCGGCAAATAGGAATTCTCAAGATAGTCAGGCCGTGACTCCTTGTGTGACTTATGGATATTATGGCAAGCCTAATCACACCGAAATTTAGTGTTGGAGAAAGCAAGGAAAGTTTTTGTTCTGCGGTAGTGTCGAACATCAGATATCGAGTTGCCCTAATGCCTCTAAGAAATGAGGAAATACTCAATAGCCTGCTAGGTCCACTTCAAAACAGTCGAATGTCGGAAGGAGCCAACCAAAAGTGCCAGCTAAAGTTTATGTCTTAGACAACCAGCAAATCTCTAACTCAACTGAAGTGGTGGAAGGTACGATCCCTGTATTTTATTACCTAGTTAGGATTTTAATTGATCTCGGAGCAACTCATTCTTTTATAAATTCTAGTTTTATGAAGGGTATAGATGTAAAGTGTGATTTCTTATCTTTTAATTTGGAAGTTAAGACTCATACGGGGCACCAGTGCCTAATTGCTAATAAAGTTTATAGAAATTGTGAGATTTGGGTTAGGGAGAGAAAATTATTGGCAGACTTAGTGAGTCTAGTAATTAAGGGATATGATGTGATAGTTGGGATGGATTGATTAGTTCGATACTATGTTCAATTGGATTGTAAGATAAAATTAGTAGAGTTGCGCATCCCGAGAGAAGCAACTTTGAAATTAGATGTAAGAGGTAAACTAGTATCGTCTGCTCTAATTTCGGAGATTCGATTTAAAAAATTATTGAGTAGTGGGATTAAAGGATATCTAGTCTTTCTTATAAACATATCTGGGGATAAGGTGAAGTTGAAAAACGTGCCAGTAGTGAAGGAATTTCCTGATATCTTTCTCAAGATATTAGAGACATTGCCTCCGGGGAGAGAAATAGTGTTTAAAATTGATGTGGTTCCGGAGATGGCACCTATCTCTAAGACACCTTACAGGATGACTCCAACTGAATTAAAAGAATTGAAGTTGCAGTTGCAAAATTTATTAGAAAGAGGTTTTATTAGAGAAAGTGATTCACCGTGGAGAGTTTCGATGCTTTTTGTTAAAAAGAAAGATGGAAGTTTAAGGCTATGCATAAACTATCGAGACTTGAACAATGTGACCATTAAGAACAAATACCCTTTGCCTCACATAGATGAGTTATTTGATCAACTGCAAGAGGTCGTAATATTTTTCAAACTAGATTTGAGGCAAAGTTATTACTAGTTGAAAATCTTAGAAACAGATGTGCCTAAGACCGCTTTCAATTTTAGATATGTGCATGTTGAATTTGCAGTTATGCCTTTTGGATTAACTAATGCGCCAGCAGCATTTATGGACTTAATCTTTAAGCCGTATTTGGATCAATTTGTGGTGGTTTTCATTGATGACATATTGGTGTATTCTAAATCTCGAGAAGATCATGAACGGCACATGAGGATAGTCTTGCAAACCTTGAGAGAGCACCAACTTTTTGTTAAATTCAATAAGTATGAGTTTTGGTTGGAAGAAATAACCTTTCTAGTGGATCCACCTAAGGTAGAAGCCATTTCTAAGTGGAAACAATCAGAAAATCCTAACGAAATTCGGAGTTTCTTAGGGTTAGCAGGATATTACCGCCGGTTTATCAAGAATTTTTCTAAAATTGAGAAACCCTTAACCGAGTTGACTAAGAAATATGGCAAATTCATATGGGATTATAAATACGAGAAAGGGTTCCAGGAGTTGAAAAAGTGTTTAATCGAGACACCTGTATTAGCATTGTCGAGCGGAGGAGATGGTATCATGGTTTATACAGATGATTCAAAGGATGATTTAAGGTGTGTATTAATACAAAACGGAAAAATAATTGCGTTTGCCTCCCATAAGTTGAAATCTCATGAGCAGAAGTACCTGACCCACGACTTGAAATTAGCAGCAGTGATGTTTGTCTTGAAAAAGTGGAGACATTATTTGCATGGGGTGAATTTTGAGATTTTCATTAATCATAATAGTTTTAAGTATTTATTTTTCCAAAAAGAGTTGAATTTGAGGCAACGTAGTTGGGTGAAATTTTTAGAAGATTATAACTGTACACTTAACCACCCTAAAAAAGTTAATATAGTGGCGGATGCCCTAAGTCGTAAGGTACAAGTAGCCAGCTTAATTATGAGAGAATGGCACATACTAGAGAAAATTAGTGTTTGAAATCCGCGTCTTGAGTCACAAAGGGTTATTTTTGTGAATATCACCGTGAAGTCTACTTTGTTAGATCGAATCAAAGAAACTCGAAAAGGAGACCTTGAAGTATAAAAATAAATTGAAAAAGTTCAAAAAGGGGAAAAATCCGACTTTAATTTGGGGACCGATGGAGTATTAAAGTTTAGAAATTGCCTAGTGGTGCCAAAAGATGAAGAGTTAAAGAATAAAATTTTGGATGAAACTCACCGTTCCAAGTATACGGTGCACCATAGAGGTAATAAGATGTATCAGAATTTAAAGGGTCTTTATTGGTGAAAAAATATGAAAAGAGAAATTGCCTAATTTGTTCGGCCCTGTCTCACTTGCCAACAAGTTAAGGTCGAGCATCAGAAGTCGTTTGGGTTATTACAGCCCTTGAAGATACCTGAGAGGAAATGAGAGAATATCACTATGGATTTCGTGTCAGGGTTACCCAGGACTCAGAGAGGTCATGACACCATTTGGGTAATAGTGGATTGATTGATCAAGTCTGCTCACCTTTTACCGATTAGTATGAAGTACTCCGTGGAAAAACTGTCTAAATTGTATGAAATTATAAGATTGCATGGGATATCGGTGAGTATAGTATCAGATCGAGACCCTAGATTTGTGTCTCGATTTTGGCAAAAAATACGAGAAAGCCTAAGGACTAAGTTGAATTTTAGTACTACCTATCACCTGCAAACCAATGGACAATCAGAAATGACGATCCAAACCCTAGAGGACATGTTGAGATCTTGTACTTTGAATTTTGGAAAAAATTGGAGTCAGTACCTTACGTTGGTGGAATTTGCTTATAACAACAGTTTTCATTTCTCAATACAAATGGCTACTTACAAAATCCTTTATGATTGAAAGTGTCAGTCTCCGATTCATTGGGACGAAATTGGAGAAAAGAAGATTTTGGACTCGACTACCGTGCCTTGGATTGAGGAAACCTTTAAGAAACTGAAATTGATATGTCAGAGGATCCGAACGGCTCAAATCTGTCAAAAGAGTTATGCGGATAATCGAAGGAAAGATTTGGAATTTGAGATTGGAGATAAAGTGTTCCTTAAGATTATACATTTGAAAGCAAGCCTAATGGCGGGAAAAGAAAAGAAGTTGCAACCGAGATTTGTAGGGCCCTATAAGGTTATCCTAGCGCATAGGGAACATGGCTTACAAGTTCGAATTTGCCTTGAACTTATCCAGAATTCATGATGTCTTCCATATCTCCATGTTTAAGAAGTATCATCTCGACCAGTCCCATGTATTACGATTGGAAGAAGTGGAAATTGATGAGAATTTGTCATATGAAGAAAAGCCGGTAAAACTTTGAGATCAAAAAGTGAAGGAATTAAGACAGAAGTAAATCCCTCTAGTGAAGGTCTTATGAAGGAATCATGGAATTGAAGAAATAACTTGGGAAGTTGAAGAGGACATTCGAAAGAAGTATACAGAGTTATTTGTAAATCAAGATATGAATTTCGAAAATAAAATTCTTTTAAGGGGGGAAAGATGTGAGCACCCGAAATTTTCTTTTAGTAGTTTATCTATTTATATATTTACTCATTTGCTCTAATTAATTTATTTCATTCATTTTAAGTGCACCTGCATGGTACATTGTCTCATTTTATATTTTTAACATATTTGCCCTTAAACTTAATTTTTTTGTCGCTCAATTAGTGAAAATTTGAGAAAGCACGTTTTTAAGGCAATATTTAGTCTGAGAGTGCAGTGTTTTTGAAGAATTAAGGATGATCAATTATAGACTAAGAAAAGTTAATTGAGGGATTAGATGTGAGTGATTTGGGTTAAACTCAATTAGGAGTATTAATGGATCACTATTAAATGTTGATTTTTGCACCATCAAAAGTAGCTTTATGTCACTTCTCTCTTTAACTATATCACTTAACAAAAATCACACAACACCCTTTCTCTTCCTCTCCCTCTTGGCGGAGCCTTCCCCTCCTCCTTTGCCAAGAAAAATTTCATCTTCTTCGTCTCACTCTTGCTTTCTAATCTTGTTCCCAACCTTGCTCACACCCTGGATCATCTTCAAGTTTGGTAGAAGACTTGGTGGAGGGAAGATTCTTGAAGGTTTAGTGTTTGGTTTCTTGAGATTTTACTTGCTATCCTTGGAGGAAGGTATGTCGCGCCCCATTTTTAATAAAAAATAATGAGTTTATAAAAATAGAATTTTTGGATTTATTTTGAATGAAAATGGGTTTTTATTATTTATTCTTTTTTAGAAAATAAATAAATAAAGAAAATGGGTCTAAAATGGGGCTTCAAAATGCGACGATTTTGACCCAAAAATAATAGTTTAAAAAGAATTTTTAATGAAAAAACGGGAGTCGTCACTTGGTATTGAGTTAAGGTGTGCCAAGTCACCAAAAAATGAATTTTCAATAATAAAAAAAAAATAGAGAAACCATTTTTAAATGACTCAAAGTCTTCGAAAATCAGAGAAAGTGTTTGGGAGTCACATTTGAAGAAAGGGAAGGCGAGGATAAAATCCAAAACACCCTTTCAACCTAGTCAAGGCTAGTTGCGTGATTTAGTCAAAGATTTTCTTATTTTTAAACTAAAAATTTATCACATTTGGATGTCACTATATGGATGCAAACTTAGATCTAATGGCTATCGGGAGGGTCAAGATATTTCTTCAAAACTTGATTGGTGCAAATCGCATTAATTGCGACGCCCACAAGTGACTCCTTGAAGAGGTCACGAAGTTGGCAACAAATGAGACTCGAAAAGAAAGAAAATAATAATATACAAATATACATGACCTAAGGGAATACATCATAATGGGTGCAGGGAGCTAATATTCGTGACTTCAATTTTCCCTTTTACAGAGGGAATACGAGTGTGCTAAGGTTAAGAAGGCATACTCGTCCATATCCCATATTCAAGGGCTATTTCCTATCTAGTCAAGCAAATGATCTAATCTAGTTCTAATTTTCTTAAATGGAATGCAAGTCTAATGTCATGTCTCACACATAGGAATTAGGGATATGCATATAGGGGAATAAGGGATAAGGGATATACATATAGGGGAAATATCATGCAAAAATGATAAAACCCTAAAAAGTATAAAAAATGCATAAAAATGTAGTGATTTGTCATACAAACATGATCTAACGCGTGGAAGGTCTCTAAGGATCTAGCGTTGGACTAGCCCATGTCTATAAATTCTCACTAGCGTTGGACCAATGAGAAATGGCGAAAAAGAGTTATAACTAGCGTTGGACTAGTGTGGTGACGTCACACATTGATTATAACTAAACTAACCATATAAAATATAATAAAAACAAGTAAACACGTAATATCAAATAAAACACATAACACATAAGTATGATATCTTGATGCAAAACCCTAAGAAAGCGAGTAACACGTAACACACAAGCATGCAAAACACATAAAGCAAATAAAGCCCTAACTATTACATTTAGGGCCCTAACTACAATCTAAAAAAGGGAAATAAAATAAATAAATGAGCGAATTGCGCGAAATGTCACTAAACTATTTCAAAGTGCCGGTTCTGGTCACTAAACTTTTTTATTAGCGCGAAATGTCACTGAACTCGTAAGTCTGTACCGTTTTGGTCACTCCGTGTATTTGTGCCGTTAGGAGAGACGGAAATCAAATTTTTGAGGGGCAAATTCGTCTGCACAGCCTTTTCTCCAACCTAAATTGTTTGCAGGAGGTGGGTTAATTCATAAATCTACAAACACAAAGAACTGTGGAAATGGGGGAGATAATGGGATCTTCTTCGAGGTCATGGAGGGAGGAGTTAGCTAGTTTAGTTGAAGATACTGGGATAAGATTCAATGGCGAAGTAATTGGAATTTCGACGCCAGCATTTGAGACCAAGAAATTTGGGATTGATTCATTCGGGAATGAAACATCGGCGGAGCCAGAGAGCTTCAAGGATCAAATCAAAGGTTTTGCCAACGCTTGGGGCGAAATGGTGGTGGAATTTGGCAGAGGCTGTAAGGATGTATTTCAGGAGACCTTATTGACTAACGACTCCTAGATTGTCAAGAAAACTAGAACCCATTTGCAGGCACGGGAACTTGAAATTCAAATAACAAAAATCTTGCAACTTCGAATCACAGGAGCTGAGAATTCTACTTGAATGGTTCACCGAAGAAGATGTTAAGGAAAAGGCCTCAGTATCTGCTCTTGCTAGTGGTGATGGTGATGATTTCAGGTGGTTGTGATTATTTGGAGAGAGGGGAAAAAAGGAGGCTGGGTGATTTGGATGTTGATTATAAGAAGGAAATATAACTAAAAAGTGTCGTTGATGCTGATGATGTTTGAGGTGAAGGTTCAGAATGATCTGGAAATGAATAATGGGATCTGCAAATATGTTCCAAGAAGGAGAAGAGCTAAGCCTCGAAAAATTTTGGGTGAATCCGGTCTACAGGCCTACTGGTAGACTAAGTGACTTAGAATTTGCCATGTCATCATTAGACCTCCTCCTCCTAAACAGATAGCCTGCACAGAGTTGCATTCAGCCGGTCATGGAAGTCCGCAATGGACTTCCCACCCGCTATCCTCAAAATTCATCACAATCTTTCTACCTATTACCACCTTCCAAAACAAACGTATCCCTTAGATCAGAAATCATGCCAAAAACAAATAAAGTTGGATTCTTTACACCAATTTCAATAGGTTCATCAGATCTTATGTTCTTCAATTAGTTGAAACTATTGAAAATTTCCTCTGCTCTATTTCTTGACCATCTCTCCAAAAGCTCAGCAATTCCTTTTCAGAATTCCTTTTCTTCACAACCGGGCTTCAAGAAAAGATAAGTATTTTAGATTCATAAACACTTCTTTTTTTCAAAACCCTACTGTTGTCCCTTCATTTACCAGATGAAATTTTCCCCACTAAGGCTGTGGAGACGAATTTGCCCTTCAAAAAGTTGATTTCCGTCTCTCCTAATGGCACAAATACACGGAATGACAAAAAAGTACAGATTTATGAGTTCAGTGACATTTCTCGCTAATAAAAAAGTTTAGTGACTAAAACCGGCACTTTGAAATAGTTTAGTGACATTTCGCGCAATTCGATCTAAATAAATAAAATAAATACCTAACTATTACAATTTTGGCATTTAAATGCCTTTCAAATAATCAAGAATTAGATTAAGAATATATACACAAAATTAAAGTAAATGAAGTAACTAAATAAATAAATAAATGAAAATAAAATAAAACATTCAAAAATCATGCAATTACACACAAAAAAAATACATAAAAACCCATAAGATCAAATAAAATAGAAAATAGAGGATAGAGTATACTTCCCTTGAATTGGTGACCTAAGGAAACAGAATTTCTATATTTACCCTCTAAAACAAATAAAAAGGTCAAGACATCGCTTTAATTAACAAATAATTACATGAAATAAAAATTAAACACGAAATTGAATCAATCAAGGCATTCAAATGAAGTAGACAACCCATAGTCAACAAATTAAAGCAAACAAGGATCTAATTGAAACAATTATAAAAGTTTTAGGGGCCAAATCCCTACTATTACAAATGTTAAGGATAACATTAAAGAAAACTAAAATAAAAGGACCTAATTGTAATTAAAATAAGGACCTAATCGAAAGAAAATTAAAGTTTTTAGGGCCACAGGATAATTAACCAAAAATTGAGGGATTAAACTGCAATTTTTAGAAGTTTATTCATTCATGCTCCACAGACGCTTTCTTCTTCGACGCTAATTCCTGGGCTCTGCAATTGAAAGTCTATTCAGTGCATAAATCTTGTGCAAACTAAGCCTGACAAACTATCAAACAAGAACTCTTTAACAAATTCAAACCCTTTTGATTAACACAACCCAATCCTAAATATTAAACCATTAAAGATCAAAAGAACATCAACTGCCATTTAATCTTTATTTGTAGAAGCAAAACATCTAAATTGTACCCTCTTTCCTTAAACAGAGGGTTCATACCCAAGGAAGAATAAGATAAAGAAAAAAAAACAGAAACTGTGCAAAATAAACACGTAACAATTCCTCAAAACTCTGTTTTCTACTGTTGAACTTGCTGACCATATCATTTTCCTCACACGCAAAATGCAGACAAGTCATCTTCCAAGTATAATTTTCAATCAGGCATTTCATCAAACAGGTTAGGGGTATTAGAAATTTCGCCAATTCTTTGCTCAATTGAAGTTAATCAGCCCCAAAATTGTTCAGAAAAGAAGAGATTTTAGTCCAATTTAACACATAAGGCATATATATTCTAAAATCCATGAACAATCAACATGAAAATTGAAATAACAGCTCGCAGCAGACATGCTCTGAAAGCTTTCAAAGCTTGTGCTTGAATAAAGACTGAAATGTAAAGGAAAAGGCTAACTTACAATGGCCTCTCACGGTGACAATTCACAGGCAACAGTGGCGGATTCTGGCAAGGTGACGGCAGCTCCGGTTCTTCCTCTGCTCTTCTGTTTTCTTTTTCTTGCTCTGTCTCTCCTTGCTCCGTTTTTTTTTTACTTCAGCCCTTTGTTCTGTTTTCTTCTCTCAGCCGAAGCTTTTTCCTCTTTTTCTCTCTTGTTTTCTTTTTGTTCCCTCGCCCCTCTATTTTTCTTACCCTGTTTTCCTTTTATCTCTTTTTCTTTTAGCCGAAGGCCTTTCTTGCCCTTCCCTTTAGTTCCGGTAGTTAGTTTTCTTTTTTTCTTTCGTCTTGTTTTCCTCACAAAAATCCCTAAACCAACAAGTGTCATCCTACAAATCAAACAATAGGGACATTTGTCTAGTGCTTATCAATCACACCTAACTCTCTTGCATGACCTCCAAGTGTCTAGCTATCTAACCCCCCCTTGCATGTGTTGTCAACCAAGAATGAGGACACTTGTTATATTTGCATGCATTCCACTTGTTTAATATCCTCCAATGCACTTGTCTAATAATCCCCTAATACACTTGTCTTCTTATTTTTATTTATCTATTATATATTTTTCAAAAACAATTTAGGTAAGCAAACAAAAAAAAATGCTAATTTCTAATTTACAAATGCATTGCACAATTTTCATTTATCTTAAAGAAATTAAATCTAAAAGGATTAAAGACAAATTTTGAATTTTTATGAGAATTTTTCTTTTAAAAATTTAATGCAAAAATACTTGAAAAATAAGAATGATAAACCTAATTTATAAAATAAACAAAATAAACACTAACTATCATTTAATTAGCTAACATAAAAGAAAATAAAATAAACGCAAGAACGAATAATAAAAAATAAAGCTAAAATTGAATTAGATAAAAATTGAAATTTTGGTGTCTACAACTTGCCCCTCTTTGTCTGACTTTCGAAGAGATTCGAGACAAAGACGTAGATACCAAATACTTACCAGTGGTTATTCTGCCGTGAGCTGAAACCTGTAAACATATAAAGGTCAGCGGGATAAAATCCGAGCCTGCCATAATATCGGTCAATGGGATAAAATTCAAACCTGTCGAGATTTGAGGGATAAAACCCAACAAGATAAAACGGTTAGTGGGATAAAATCCAAACCTGCCGAGGTTGGTGGGATAAAACTCAAACCCAACCGAGGTAAAAAGGGTCAGTGTGATACAACCCAAGCCTGCCGAGATTCTAACTCCAACACGATGAAATGGTCAGTGGGATACAACCCAAACCTGCCGAGATTCCAGCTCCAACATGATAAAATGGTCAGTGGGATGCAACCCAAGCTTGCTAAGATTTCAAATCCAACACGATAAAACGGTCAGTGGGATACAATCCAAACCTGCCGAGATTCCAACTCCAACACGATAAAACGGTAAATGGGATACAACCCGAGATTCTAGCTCCAACACGATAAAACGGTCAGTGGGATACAACCCGAGCCTGCCGAGATTCCACTTCCAACATGATAAAACGGTCAAGTAAAGTAAATTGACATAGATACGCGGAGAGACGCGGTTGCGCTCCACGAAGTGGGATAGAAGGGTGTGCGGCGGACGCTGAGACTCACCAACAGGAAATTAAGTTACCAAAAATAGGGTAGAAGGATGCGCGGTGGACGCCGAGACTTACCAACAAAAAATTAAATTTGATTTTTTTGATATGGAAAATCTTTTCAAAAAATTTCGCCCCAGTTTCAACCAATTATTGTGCAATCTATCATTTGCTTTGCATTATGGTACTATTGCTTCTCCTTAGAACTTTGATTCACACCTCTTTCTCGGTCTGAACCATAAATATTCAATTCTTGGGCGGCATTTCACAATTCCATAAAAATTTGCCCCAGTTTTGTTATTTGAAACACATATGGACCTGTAAGAAAAAGAACAAATAATGCCACCACCATTTGACCCGTCTAGCTTTTAAGAAATGTGTAAACATGAGTATTTTGATGTTTTCCCCTCGATGCTGCAAAAACTCAACTTTACTCTATGAACTGTATCAAGTGTCGTTGACTTCCAATGCTAATAAGACACTTGGCACCCTGGCCATTTCAATAGATCACAGGGCTCGCTATTTGATAAATTTTCGATGTAGCAAAACTCCACTTTGCTCTGCAAACTACATCAAATCCTCTTAACTTCCAATGCTTATCAAATATAACATTTGATATCCAGGCAATTTCAATAAATCACGGGGATTGCTATTTGATAAATTCAAAGAGATAAATGAGACCATGAAATAGATGAAAGAATATTTTATTTATACAACAATGATGAAAATCTCAGTAACATGAAAGCAATAATTTATTTTGAAAGAAAATTAACTTAAGAGAAATAAACCTATAAACTTAACAATTTATGCTTGAGAAACCAGAGTACTTTGATTTCAAACAAAATGCCACATTCGACCCTTTGGATATCATTCCTCCGAAGTTCAATGCTTGGCAATAGATCCACAATGTGAAGAGAAATTCTAATGAACTGAGTCACCAGCCCTTCAAATCCAAGCTCATCTTTCCTCATAAAAACCCTACCTTAGCACTCTTTCGGGTTTTCACTAAAGCTACCCCCACCTCTTTATTTCCTTTTCTTTTATTTTCATTTTCATTTTTCTTTTCTTTCATTTTCTTTTTTTTTTCTCTTCTCTTTCTTTTTTTTTCTTTTCTTTTTTTTTTGATAATGATTGCTCTTTTCCCTTTTTGAAGGTGTCATTGTGAATTTTCACCTGATGAGCAGTGTCAATCTCAAACCTATTCAATTCGGAAATACCTCTAAAATTTTTTCCCTAGCATCAGTATATGAATTATCATGTGCCAATTAATTAGAAAATTTCTTAACAGATGCATTGCAAAGAACAGAAGTTAGGACTTTTGGCTTTTATAATGGGGTCTGGTGGGATGTATAGAAAAGTTAAGACTTGAAGGCGGATTTCAACAGTGCTTTAAATGATCTGAGATCACATTGTTGCGCCAACATTTTTTTAGGGTTAAATTAAAACTTGCTCCAATTTATTCTCAACTGAGATTCTCTTTTCTTTCATTTTCTTTTTTCTTTTCATTCATATTTTTTCTTTCAAAATTTGCCCGAATTTATTCTCAATCGAGATTCTCTTCTTTTAATTTTTTTGTTTCTCTATCACTTTTCACTTCTTGAGATTTTTCTTTCCTTTTTTTTCAACTCAAATTTGCCCCAGTGTGGGGTTTGCGATCCTCAGGGGTTGTCAAACGAAATAATTTATTTTGAAGATTCAAAAGGGATAACTAGGGATAGAATGTTTAATTGGAAAGGAAGAAGGCCTGACTTTCATTTCATTCCTCGCATTAACCCTGAGAGGAAACTTTCATTAACGTGAAATTTCTTGCATGTATCTGAGTTAATTGACTGAGGAAGACTTCTGTTCATCCATATTTGTGAAACATAAGTGATCTGCCAGACAATACTTCTCCTTTTGACAATAAAAGAACCTTACCAATTTGGGGCAAACTCTTCTTTTAGCCTCATCTTGCACCGACAAAAGTTACCTCAACGCTTTATCTCATTCTTCGAATAGTCGTGGCTTGCCCTTCTTATTGTAACACCTTTTCTGCTTCTCATTCAAATGAATGCTAATTTTTATTTCCTTAACGTTGACCCCAGTGCAAATATTAATGATTTCTACTCCTTCTAAGCTCGGTTTGGATTTCTCTTTATACTATTCAAGATTCTTTAACAAAGACTCATATTCTTCCTCGTTATCGCTTTCATCTTGAATTTCCAATTCCAAAACTCATGAGAGATATCGAAATTGTAGTCATCAAATTTCAAAACGGTGATATCCAAAGGGTCAATGTATTTTATTTTTGGTCATCTGAAAAGAATGAGATAAATACAACAATGCGTAAGTAAAATAATTGAAAAATGAACACTGTGCATTTGAATTTCAAATAAAGGATAAAAACGTCATAATACACTACTTAATATAAGACTTGAATTGAAAAAACATTTGATTCAAAACTATTTACAAAACTAAAAGGCAAAAGATGATCAATTTGAATGATTTCTTTCATAATTCTCGATCAAAGGCATTCCCCTAGATTTACCAAAATTTCCTTCGAGAGGGAATGTGATTTGTAGTCCAGTTTTCAATGGCTCCTTCGAGCACGAAAGGCTTTTGGACTATTCCGATTACTTCATTCTCCCCCACACTGTATTTGGCAAGCTGCTCAAACTTCTTATCAGTGGTAATGACCCTTACAGTTTCTTTATACTCAGGAAGAGGGTTCCTGCTAACACTTGGTCCTTGTTCTTCTATCCTTCTCAAAATTATGTCTCCAGTTTCAATCATATCTTGGATCTTATGTTTCAGTGCCCGACAATTGTCGGTAGAGTGGTTAGAATTTCCAGAGTGATATGCACAAATGGTTTGAGGATCATAACCAACAGGAAGGCCTTTAGGGTAGATTTGAGGAGGCACCATGCCAATTTTACCAGCAACCTTAAATTGCTCGTATAATTGATCGATGGGTCGGCCCAGGTTGGTGAAAATTCGATATGGGGTTGGGTTTCGGATTTTTCTGTTTAGAGGATAAGTTTGGTTGTTTGGTTGAATGGGTTTTGGATTATAAAGAGGGCGAGGTCGAGTTTGAAAACTTGGTTGAGAAATCTGAAATAGTGGTGCAGGTACGTTTGTGTAGTTGAGTTGGGAGCGAGGATGGTTGACAGTAGTGTAATAGACAGGACGAGAGTTTGAGTAATACGGGTAGGAGGATGAGTAGGTGGATCGATTCTGAACTCTGGGTCTAGTCGGGCGACCCTGATCCCAAACGAAAGCATTTTCTTCTTCCTTCTTATCGAACTGAGGTTTCTTGTCACTACTATTCTGACCTTGCAAAGCTAACAGTTGCATTTTCAAGGTCGAGACGTTGACAATTTTTCCTGCCCTGACATATTCATCATATTTCTCCAACATATGGATAATTGCCGCAAATGAACATTCGGTCATGCGAAAAACTTCCTGAAAATATGGTGGATCATGCGCCTTAATAAATGTGCGGACAATCTCCTCTTGTATCATCGGAGGCTCCACCTTGGCTGCCAATCTTCGCCATCACTTGGTGTATGTCTTATGATCTTCAGATGGTTTCCTTTTAGTGCCTTCAAAAGTGGTCCTCGTTGGAGCAAGTTCACAATTGTACTCGTATTGTCTCACAAAGGCAGTTGACAAATCCAACCATGTTCTCATTTCTTCAGGCTTTAAATTGGAATACCAATCCAGAGCATCGCCTTCCAAGCTCTCCGAGAATAAACGTATTGGCAAATTTTCATCTTCTACTGGCTTTCCCAATTTATTTGCAAATAGTCTTAGATGCATCTTAGGGTTACCAGTTCCATCACACTTACTAAATTTGGGCTTTTTAAAACCCAAAAATAATTGCATGTCTGGGAAAAGACACAACTCATCATAATTCAAACCCCAGGCTTGCTCAATTCTTGACTTTTTCTCATGAATTCATCAAATTTATCCGATCTCTTCAATAAATTTTTGTTTATTGGGGCGGAGGATTTACCCGTTTCCACCTTTCCTTGCATAGCAGCATCCAACATGGCTTAGTGTTGGTGTGATAAGGTACTTGAGAATCTGGGTAATTCTGAGGCATTTGAATGTTGGCTGGGTTAACTTGGATGTTATGGGGGTAAGTATATGAAAAACTAGAAATGGGGTAGGTGAAAGTCTTTTCGGGCATGTTGGCAAAGGATGGTGCAAAGGTATCTTGGGTATGGGATAGAGGAGGTTATTGCTGTTCTATTTCAGGTTGGCTGATAGGCATGGGATCGTGTTGGATACTGCCACTGCTAGCAACCAGCTGGTCAATTATGCGCCTTTGGGTTGTTATTTCTTCGATCAATTCATTGAATTTGTTTAACATCTCGCTCAATTGAACTCCCAAATTTGCAGTGTCGGTTGTTGGCGTCATTGTAGACTTATCGGATGATTCAGGATATGTACTCATGTTTACACTATTTTTCAAAATTTGACTACGTGATCGTGTAATGATGGGGTTTCTTTGTATGACTATGTTTACAATCACCTGAAAGTTTGGGAAAAACCCTATTTAAATTCCTCTGTTGACCAGTTGTTGACAAAGCAAGAAAAAAAAAGAAAAAGAAAAAGGCACGAAATAGTATATATTGAGGTAATTCGAATGCATGTCCTATTGGGGGACCCTTTTATGCCAAGGATTGGTCTAGCATGAAAATGCAATCCTCTAGGGTAGGCACCGTACAATACCTGATGGACCCGATCAACTTATTGACATTTGATTGGAAGGCAATTTGAAAATTTCGGGCCAATTGAACAGCGGGAGACCTCGAACAGAATGTGGACAAATCCTAATGAATGAATGGTTTTGGTTGGCACAAGAATACGTACAAATCAATTTAATTTTGACAAACTTGCTATTGGAGAGATTGCAATTTCTCAACATGGATTGGAACCCTAATCTATCCAAATGGAATGAACGCAATGGGTGATTTTTCAAAAATAACTAGCCTTCCCAGTTCCAAATTTGACATCGAAACCCTAAGTTGTCAAATGAATCGGATGAAATTAATGATTTATTAAAAAATTAACTGGATAAAACTAAAATGGATAAATTGGTCAAATGAATTAAATGAAATTGATGATTTATTCAAAAATTGGCTGGATCGCCCTAAAAATGGGTAAACTGGTCAAATGAATTAAATGAAATTGACAATTTATTCAAAATTGATTAAATTATCCTGAAAATGAATAAATTGATAAAATGGATTGGATGAGATTGATAATTTATTCAAAATTGACTAAATTGTCCTGAAAATGAATAAATTGATAAAATGGATTGGATGAGATTGATAATTTATTTCAAAATTGACTATATTGTCCTAAAAATGAATGAATGGATTGAGTTAATGATTTATTCAAAAATAACTAAATTGTTCTAAGAGTGAATGCATTGATCAAATGGATGAAATAGAGTTAATAATTTATTCAAAAATGACTAAATTGTCCTAAAAATGAATGAATTGATAAAATGGATTGGATGAAATTGATGAATAAATTGGTCAAATGGATTGAATGGAATTGATGGTTTATTCAAAAATCAATTAAATTGTCTATCCATTTGTAGTTTCAAAAAATTCATTGCGATGCATTAGTTTATGAGCCTTCTAAAATCATGATTTGACCTCAATATATTTACCATCTTAATAATAATGAATTATTCGTGAATTTCTTCAAATTAACGTCCTTTATGCCAGGAATTTTTACCAACTATGATAAAATGACCAAAAGGTGATTATTAGAGGCTCATAGTCTAACGTGCAAAAATTGTTCCTTTATCTTCGAAAAGATCAAATCCTACCTTATCTCGTGTACTACCCCTTTGAACGATACAAGAAATATAGACGTGCAAGTCTCATTGGATTACATATCTGAGACACAAGGTGGCTTATTCTTAACACGGGATTCCCTATGCGGCATTCCCTCTAAGGTTTATGCATGATGCCAATTTATCAAAGTAATTAAATATGTAATTTGAAATGAAACATAACCTAAAGGGACCCTTTGTATGCCAGGGTGGGTCTAAAATGATGTGCAATTATTAGCCTACAAATGCAATACATCAAAATTTAAACGTGCAATAACCTATCTAAGAGGGTAAGTTCTAAAAGAGTATCATGCCAGACCTCTTATTTTCCAGTGTTTGTGAATGCAAAAGACGAGAAAACAAGGAAATGTTAGTTCAACAATTAATCACATAACACGTTGGCACTTAGATGATACAAAAAGCAAAAAGAAAATTAAGGAAAGAAGGATGGAATCCCTCCATTCGTGCCTAGTGTTCCTAGTTGGGTAGGTTGATTCTAACTTAGGCAATTTCTATCATGGATGCATGAGGTTGGGCTCACTAATGCATCTAGACTCGATAAGGTTTAGGTCCCAAACCTTCATACCAAAGGCGAAGGGTCATTAATCCCAAGGCCTAAGAGTCAGTGGTTCGAGTAATCCCTCAGACATTGCTACGCGCACGTCGTGCCATGGCCACAAGTCCAAATGGATTTATCCTAACCCTAAATAGGGAAAAGTGGTGTGACAACCACTAAAAGTAAAAGAAATGAGGGACTATAAAGTAAAACGTATGCACATATGTGGTGCTCCTTTTGAAGGGAGGGATTAAATACCATCACATGTGGGTGAAGGTTCTAGGGTAGTTACCCCCTTCCCAAGATACAAGCGCGATATAAAACATAAGTGAATGAAAGAAAATAAACACATTATCACATACACGGATATCGAGATGATTGCGCGTGTTAAATGCAAGAAAAATCTAAAAAAGAAAAAATGCAACCTAAATCCTCCAAATATGATATATTAAAAAGGTTAAAAGAAGAAAAGGATTGACTAAATCAATTGCTCAGACCCTTTAAGTCCCCAGTGGAGTCGCCAAGCTATCGCGCCCCATTTTTTAATAAAAAATAATGAGTTTATAAAAATAAAATTTTTGGACTTATTTTGAATGAAAATGAGTTTTTATTATTTATTCTTTTTTTAGAAAATAAATAAATAAGAAAATGGGTCTAAAACGGGGTTTAAAAATGCGACGATTTTGACCCAAAAATAATAGTTTAAAAAGGATTTTAATGAAAAAATGGGAGTCGCCACTTGGTATTGATTTAAAGTGTATCAAGCCACCAAAAAATGAATTTTAGACAATAAAAAAATAGAGAAACCCGTTTTAAACAACTCCAAGTTTTCGAAAATCAGAGAAAAGTGTTCGGGAGTCACATTTGAAAAAAGGGAAGGCAAGGATAAAATCCAAGACAGCCTTTCAACCTAACCAAGGCTAGTTGCGTGGTTTAGTCAAAGATTTTCTTATTTTTAACCTAAAAATTTTATCACATTTAGATATCACTATATGGATGCAAATCTAAACCTAATGGCTATCGGGAGGGTCAAGATATTTCTTCAAAACTTGATTTGTGCAAATCGCATTAATTACGACGCCCACAAATGACTCCTTGAAGAGGTCATGAAGTTGTCAACAAATCAGACTCGAAAAGAAAGAAAATAATAATATACAAATATACATGACCTAACGGAATGTATCATAATGGGTGCAGGGAGCTAATATTCGTGACTTTAATTTTCTCTTTTATAGAGAGAATACGAGCGTACTAAGGTTAAGAAACCATACTCGTCCATATCCCATATTCAAGGGCTATTTCCTATCTAGTCAAGCAACTGATCTAATCTAGCTGTAATTTTCTTAAATGGAATACAAGTCTAATGTCATATTTCACACATAGGGATATAGGGGAAATGTCATACAAAAATGATAAAACCCTAAAAAGTAGAAAAAATGCATGAAAATGTAGTGATTTGTCACATAAGCATGATCTAATGCGTGGAAAGTCTCTAAGGGTCTAGTGTTGGACTAACTCATGTCTATAAGTTCTCACTAGCGTTGAACTAGTGAGAAATCGGAAAAAAGTTCCACAACTAGCGTTGGACTAGTGTGGAATCGAAGAAAGGGCCACAACTAGCGTTGGACTAGTGTGGTGACGTCACACATTGATTACAACTAAACTAACCATATAAAACATAATAAAAGCAAGTAAACACATAATATCACATAAAACACATAATATATAAGCATGATATCTATATGCAAAATCCTAAGAAAGCGAATAACACGTAACACACAAGCATGCAAAACACATAAAGAAAATAAAACAAATAAAACCCTAACTATTACATTTGGGGGCTCTAACTACAATCTAAAAAGGCGAAATAAAATAAATAAATAAAATAAATACCTAACTATTACAATTTTGGCATTTAAATGCCTTTCAAATAATCAAAAATTAAATTAAGAATAAATACACAAAATTAAAGTAAATGAAGTAATTAAATATATAAATAAATGAAAATAAAATAAAACATTCAAAAATCATGCAATTACACACATAAAAACACATAAGATCAAATAAAATAAAAAATAAAGGATAGAGTATGCCTCCCTTGAATTGATGACCTAAGGAAACAGAATTTCTATATTTACCTCCAAAACAAATAAAAAGGTCAAGGCATAGCTTTAATTAACAAATAATTACGTGAAATAAAAATTAAACACGAAATTGAATCATTCAAGGCATTCAAATGAAGTAGACAACCCATAGTCAACAAATTAAAACAAACAAGAACCCAATTGAAACAATTATAAAAGTTTTAGGGGCCAAATTCCTACTATTACAAATGTTAGGGTTAAAATTAAAGAAAAATAAAATAAAAGGACCAAATTGTAATTAAAATAAGGGCCTAATCGAAAGAAAATTAAAGTTTTTAGGGCCACAGGATAATTAACCAAAAATTGAGGGATTAAACTGCAATTTTTAGAAGTTTATTCATTCATGCTCCACAGACGCTTTCTTCTTCGACGCTAATTCCTGGGCTCTGCAATTGAAAGTCTATTCAGTGCATAAATCTTGTGCAAACTAAGCCTGACAAACTATCAAACAAGAACTCTTTAACAAATTCAAACCCTTTTGATTAACACAACCCAATCTTGAATATTAAACCATTAAAGATCAAAAGAACATCAACTGCCATTAAAGATCAAAAGAACATCAACTGCCATTTAATCTTTATTCGCAGAAGCAAAACATCTAAATTGCACCCTTCTTTCCTTAAACAGAGGGTTCATACCCAAGGAAGAATAAGATAAAGAAAAAAAAATAGAAACGGTGTAAAATAAACAAGTAAGAATTCCTCAAAACTCTGTTTTCTACCATTGAACTTGCTGACCATATCATTTTCCTCACAAGCAAAATGCAGACAAGTCATCTTTCAAGTATAATTTTCAATCAGGCATTTCATCGAACAGGTCAGGGGTATTAGAAATTTCACCAATTCTTTGCTCAATTGAAGTTAATCAGCCCCAAAATTGTTCAGAAAAGAAGAGATTTCAGTCCAATTTAACACATAAGGCATATATATTCTAAAATCCATGAACAATCAACATGAAAATTGAAATAACAGCTCGCGACAGACATGCTCTGAAAGCTTTCAGAGCTTGTGCTTGAATAAAGACTAAAATGTAAAGGAAAAGGTTAACTTACAATGGCCTCTCACGGTGACAATTCACAGGCGACAGTGGCGGATTCTGGCAAGGTGACGGCAGCTCCGGTTCTTCCTCCGCTCCTCTGTTTTCTTTTTCTTACTCTGTCTCTCCTTGCTCCGTTTTTTTACTTCAACCCTTTTTTCTGTTATCTTCTCTCAGCCGAAGCTTTTTCCTCTTTTTTCTCCCTTGCTTTCTTTTTGTTCCCTCGCCCCTCTGTTTTTCTTACCCTATTTTCCTTTTCTCTCTTTTTCTTTTAGCCGAAGGCCTTTCTTGCCCTTCCCTTTAGTTCTCGTAGCTAGTTTTCTTTTTTTTTTCTTCTTGTTTTCCTCACAAAAATCCCTAAACCAACAAGTGTCGTCCTACTAATCAAACAATAGAGACATTGTCTAGTGCTTATCCATCACACCTAGCCCTCTTGCATGGCCTCCAAGTGTCTAGCCATCTAACCTCCTTTGCTTGTGTTGTCAACAAAAAATGAGGACACTTGTTCTATTTGCATGCATTCCACTTGTCTAATATTCCCCTAATGCAATTGTCTAATAATCCCCTAATACACTTGTCTTCTTATTTTTATTTATCTATTATATATATTCCAAAAATAATTTAGGTAAACAAACAAAAAAAATGTTAATTCCTAATTTGCAAATGCAATACACAATTTTCATTTATCTTAAAGAAATTAAATCTAAAAGGATTAAAGACAAATTTTGAATTTTTATGAGAATTTTTCTTTTAGAAATTTAATGCAAAAATACCTTAAAAATAAGAATGATAAACCTAATTTATAAAATAAACAAAATAAACACTAACTATCGTTTAATCAGCTAACATAAAATAAAATAAAATAAAAGCAAGAACAAATAATAAAAAATAAAGCTAAAATTGAATTAGATAAAAATTGAAATTTTGGTGTCTACAAGGTAACCTCTTCATGATCCAATTTTTCTTTCATCTTTTAATTCAATCTTAGTTAGATAAACTTGGGGTTGTTGAGGGATTCTGTGAGGACCCAGACCGTTCGTAAGTTGATATTAGGGTTAGGGCTAAGAAGAAAACCCTAAGATTGAAAACCCGCATTTTCTACATTTTCTTTATTAGAAAAGTTTCCCAGATAAGTTTTATGAGTAAATATAGTTCTTAGATGATTTTTCTAGTATTAGTTAGTTGTTGAGAAATTAAGAACGTATATCGGATGTGGGACCCACTAGTGTGGGAAGGTATAGGATTTAATCCATTTGGTATAGGTTAATTAATTTTAAGAAGAAGGTTAGAAACCTTAAGTGAGCAAAATCCCTAATGTTATGATTTATTAGAAGTTTTAAGTGGGTTTAAACCTAATTTTGCCCTTGACAAAAAGGTTATTGTTTAATTACTTTTATGTGGGATAAAGCATGCTTAAGTGTAAGTGATTAAGATGAGAAAGTGATTAGTGAGGTAATTAAGTGTGATTACATGTTTTAAAAGAGATTAAGTTATGACTTATGGAGTAAATTGAAAGATTATCAAATGTGTGAGGGAAATTGTATAAGAAAGAGAAAGTTAAAGTGCAAGGGTTTAAACAACAAATAAAGCATTTTTGTGATTGGTTAGCTATAAGAAATATCTCCCAAAGCTTTGACTATATGTTGTCTTACAACTTATAAGAAACAAAACAAAAACAAAACAAAAATTGAAGAGAAATTTGAGAGAGAGGGCCGGCCACCTTGAAGAGAGAGTGAGAGCCGTGAGAAGAGAAAGAAAAAAAGAAAAGGAAAGCTTGCTTTGGTGCATCATTTTTGCTCTTCAATCATGTTTGATGAACTAGTGGTTATTTTGGCATAGGACCCTAGTTGTGCTTGATTGTGGTACCTCTTATGCCTAGCACATGTTTTTATGGAGTACTTTGGTTAATTTTAGTGTTATTTGGTTGCTGAAAATTCGGCCAAGAAGAGGAAAGAATTTGGGTTTCTTGCTAATGCTTTCCTTACTTGTTTTAGTTGAGAAATGGACTTGTAGTGGTTATGTTTGATGAATTGCCTCACTTGATTTGGTTGGTTACTTGCAAAAAGCTGATTTGGGTAAGAAACCCTAGACTCTATTAGGCTAATTTAGCTTAGCTTATGGTTAGTGAGATAGAGTTTGGTTAGTGAGAGGTTGGATTAAGTTCATTGGTGCAAATGAAATTTGGTTAGGGATTGTGGTTGATGATTGTTCAATTTGGTATTGACTTGGGAGGGGAATTTCGGACCATTTGTAGGCCATTTAGATGTTAGTATATGTGTGTTTAATTGGTACAAAAGTGGTTGAAAAACCTGCATAAGAACCATGAAAACGAACCATATGTTTGCGACATTTGAAACCGGCAAAATGGGTAAACAGGGCAACCCAGAACCTGAAATTGAGCTCCATTTTTCTTAATGTTCCGTGCTGATTCAGAAGTTTCGTAAAACATGAAAGTCGTAGCCCCTTGAGTCCTGAGTATTCCTGCAAAATTTCAGGTCAATCGGATTAGCGTAGCCTGAGTTATCGACGAAATGCTCAAGCCTGTTTTGACCCTCTGGTTCTACGCGTTTTCTGATTTTGTTTCTGCCCATGACTTTTCGATTTTTATAGAGTTCGATCTGGGTGCCGACTCCTTCATAAGAAGTTTAGATCTTGATCTCAGCTTCGAAACGGTATAAAGTACGTCAAAAACCGAGTTCCGTAGCTCCGGTTATGATCAAAACAATATCGCTCGTCAGAACTGCCTTGTATTTGGACAGTTCTGACGGGTACTTTGGCACTCGAATTTTGTTTTGTTCTGAATAGATTCAGGTCTTGGCCAAAACATGAAAGTTTTACCCTTATGTCTCAGCTTTCTAATGCCTTTGGAATTTCTTAATTTCGATTTCTGAGCCGTGAGTTACGGCCTTGCAAACAGGGCCTGTTTGGTAACTCGCAATGAAACAGCTGGAACTGTTTCACGCAATTTTCACCTATACCCTTTGAGATCTGGGTTGCGATGTCTTCATGAACATTGTAGCCCTTCCTCTTAGCTTCGTAACGGTACCTCATGTACCTTGATCCGATATTCCTAGCCTAAATTTTGACCAAAACGGTTTGAGATGGCCGACTTGGCCATTTCCGTTTGCCGTTCTGCGCGGACGTGTGCGGCCGTTTTGCCGTTTCCGCACTTGCGCGTGCCAATTTTGCTGTTTGGCTTATTTCAAGTACGTTAGTTGCCGTTTGTGATATATTGTGACATCATCTTCGATTTCAGACAGTGGTGAGATAGGCGGTGCCGGTGGGGCCCACTACTAGCCAACACACAAAGTGAATTCCGCCTTTATACTACTTTTGGTATTTTGAGTAAGTATTCAGGCCGCTCTTATGTGTTAGTTGTTTATGTGTTTCGTTATGCGTAAAAAGGGTACCTAGGCGAGAGTGTACTTTATCGCGCTCGACCTAAACCCTAATTTGCGTGCTTATTTGTACATGACAAATGTATATAAGAAATTTTGGGAACTAAAACCCTTGAGCTTGTGGCTCGGGGTGACTTTTGTATAATTTTGTGAATTTTGTGAGTTTGAGGTTGAACTCAATACCTAGATGGACTATTCGAGCCGGTTAGGGCTTGGTCGAAGTCAGTCCAACTTGGTTTGAGGTCACCAAGTTTGTGACCCGAGCTTATGCTTAAAGCTCAAGTTTGTGATTTCGTTCGCCTGGGCAAGTTTGTGAGGTGACTGGCCAGTGAGGGTGATAAGGTGTCGGTGGGTGTACAAGTGAAGTTCTACGGACCTTATTTATGGTCGACGGAGTGTCGACAGGAGATCAAGCATGGCAAATGAATTGGCTTTGGAGCCACCCGTATCCTTATTATGTGATGTTACTTTTCTGCTTTTGCTTTACTCTTACTGTGTAAATGTTGCTACGTGAAATTTACGCTTTTGCCCCTGTTTACTTACTAAGCTTTTAGCTTACCCCATTCCGTTTGTTTTCCTTAGCAGGGGCCGACGCGGGTACGTTTGGGGCTCATACACTAGTTTAGTAGATTGGCTTGTAATAGTTGAACTTTTAGGATGTTTGTTTTATTCTGGCGGTTTGTATTAGGACCCTTCTTAGGGTCTCCCTTTTGGTTTTGGTTGTAATTATACGGTTGTAATAGTAAGAGCAGGTACTTTTGGAGAATGTAATTATAACTCTTTTGGGATTGTATATAGTATGTATAGTACTCTTTTGGATTTTCTGGCTTTTATTGCTTTAACTTTTGAGTCCTGGCGCGAGCTAGGCAGGCGGCCCGCCGATACCCTTGGGTTCGCCCTTGGGAGAAGTGGGGTCGTCACAGATTCTATGAACCTTAATATTAGGTAGCATGCCTTGAGGATATTCTTGTTTTTTTGGCTTGTGCTTAGAAAGATGCCTTGAGAAGGATTAGTAGGTAGTGGAGTTGAGGATTTCTTGTATGTTGGTTGTTGTTATGGTGAATTCTAGCTTGGTTTTAGTGTGAGAGTGTAAGAGGAGAATTTGGAAAGAAAGAAGCAAGGCTGCTGTCCGAATTTTACTGGAGTGTTTTCCTTGTTTTAATTTCAAAAATTTGTAGTTAAATTGATGCAAAAATGCTTGTTACATGTTGGGTTATTTGTTTGTAAATTATTTTTCAAAAATCACTTCATTTGAATGAGTTAAAGTTAAGCTTATAGGAGAAGAACAAACTTGAAAATTTTAGAGCAGGGCAGCCAACCAGTGTTCACTAAATAGAACGTAATTTTTCGTACAGGAGTTGAAATCAAGTGTCGTTTGCAACATGTGAAACTAGACTCCGAGAGCTTTCTAACAATATAAAATACACATGTTAGGTCATTTTCTATGAGTCACAGTGAACTAGCAAAATTGGCTGTTTTATTTTACTGTTATAACTACGACACAGGAACAGCTGCAGTTGGAACTCGATTTCACTCCCATTATGAAATGAATTTGAAGGTAGTTTATTCTAGTGATTTTTAGTATTTTGAATCTAGTTTTCAACGCCATAAACCAAGCTAATTTTGGTATGATAGCCTCACCTCCCCCTAGGGTGTACCCAAGGGTTTGGCGAACTGCCTGTTCAACACTCGCCAGAACTCAGTTATGCATCATGAAATTTATATATAATAACCTCAATAATAAAAATGATATCAATTACAACCTTCATTGTGTATACTCATGGATCTCCAGTACCCGCACAATCTATAAATACGGCCAAGGAGTCAAACTTGTAAAAATCAAACCAAGCAAGCCAACTAGATATCTATGGAATGCTCGCGTGAGTAACTAACAAATTTTGATGAAATCTAGGCTTTCCCCAATTCAACCTCTCATGTTCTCATCTCTGTAATGAGCTAAAAGCTCAGTGAGGTTTCAAGAAAACAGGCAAGTAAACTCTCATAAATGATACTATTTACAAGATATCGGAAAACAAGTCATACTCAAGCAAACCGTCACATATGGTTTAGTAATCAGGTAACCAGGTAGATCATGCATTAATATACGGTAAAGAATACATTTATGTCAAAAGGATATAGGCCACTCTCAGAAGCAGGTTTCACAGCTGCTTGTCCGAGGTCCGTTGACTCTCCGTCAGTTAGAAAATTATAATGTTCGTAGATCACCACTAAATATCAATTTCCGTCCACTAATCATCCTCCTATCGGGTCTGAACACCAAAAGTACCCATGGTTCGTCAATCTCCTCGATCAAGCTCTTTACCGGCTCAATTTGACCAACTAGCCATGAGCTTGGGCTTATAACCACAGATATTCAGGTATTCAAGATCTGGCTTATAGCCCCAAGTATTCAGATATTTAAGAGTGAAGTTGTTGATGCTCATGCAATTAATGATTGGAGAAATTAGTTGTCACTTAACGCTCAGTATTCTGAAATATCAGAGTTCAAGTCATGAATTTCAATCAGGAGTAAACAAGTTAAGAACTTGTCCTTTACCCAAGGTTGCCTAACTTACCCGACACTCTGAGGTTGGTCTAAAGCAAAAGATTCAACAAGGGCTCAGTTTAACCGTTACCTACCTACATTCATGAATACGCATGAGTAATCCAAATTTTCACTTACCCGACATCTCGGATAAATGTCCAAGGGTTTAGTTCAACCGCGGCAAGAGGAATGCAGCTAGTCTACAGTTCAACCGCTACAAGAGAAACGCAGCCGGTCTACAATTCCATGCACAGAAACATGCAAGTCCGCACGCAAGATTAATTATTTCAAGTTCAAGAAGGTCGAGTGCACATAAAAGCACACTCACCTAGACAAGATCAAATCACAAGTAAGCTCAACTTATCATGTTTTCAAGTATTTCAAGTCCATATATAGGTTACTTGTAAATTAAATTGCTCGTACATGCATGAACAAGATATTAAAAGTTTAGGTCGAGTTAGGTCAAGTGCGATAAAGTACACACTTGTCTATGAAACGACAAATCATGTGCCTAACAATTTCTAGCAATAATGAGCACAAAGCATGCAGTTGGAATACTCACCCCGGCAACAAAATTAAGTGCTTGCCTCAGGAGCACTTCCGGTCTCACCTTCAAGTTCTAAAATCAAGTATGTAAAGTGTCATGAGATCCACTACTCCAAACTATCATATTCAAAGGAAAACACTTCCAAACCAACCAAGTTATCTCAACTCCAATCATAAAACCAAACTCAAAATGGTTCTACAACTCTAACTTGAAGTTGAAAATGAAAGCAGGAACAGCTTTTGAAGAACAGAATTTCTCTAGTTTTGCGCAATGCTATTTAAAAAATTTATAAACTTTATACCATTGAAAAATAAACTCAAAGAGTTACAATTTTTCAGAAGACACATTTGTAAGATTCTATCCACAATTCAGTCAAATTTCAGTCTCAAGTTGCTGCTTCATCCGGTAGAAAAATAGAATATGTGTGAAAATTCAGTTAATTTTGAAAAATTATATATATTCATAGGAATTGAAAATTTTTTAAAATTTTCACGGTAGAAAGTACTCTAAATCTAGTTTCAAACGCAATAAATGGAACTCAATTATGACTTTTCTACATCAAGATATAACAAATTTTCCAAGACTGCTCAAAATCTCCTGCGAAAAAATTTTCAACAGCACTTCTGTGAGAACCCGACAATGTTCACATTTTTCTAGGCATTATTTTATTTTTGCCTACATTTTTATACTTGCATTTAAAATATTAAAGTTTCTATGCATTTTTATAAGCAAGTACAGTTTTAAATCATTTTCCTAGTATAAGTTAGTGTATGTTACATTTGAAACGCATTATAGACGTGGGACCCGCTAGTGCGATAAAATTTTGGTGATTACGTGATTTTTGTGTTAAGTGTTATTATTTTACAAGGTGCTAGGAGATGATTAGAGATTAGCTAGATAGACTAACCATTGGGAGTGAGAAGATAAGCATTAAACATTCAAAGTGCCAAGTGTTACAAACCCATTGGAAGGTGGACTTTGACCTAACTTTCACCTTTACTAAAAACCAATTTTTGACCCAATTTTCTTCCATTTTCTTGGTCTTGGCCGACCCATTTGAGGAGCAAAACAAGAAAGGAAAGTTCTTCATTTTCTAGTCTCAATTCTTGCTCAAATCTTGAGTTTCAACCGCCCAAATCACAAACTACACCATGCAAGTGCTCAACTAGGAAGTTTAAAGGTTTTGGTGGAGTTGTTTTGGAGGAGGAAAGTCTAAGCTACCATTTTTCTTGAGTTTTCAAGGTATTTTGCCAAGAACTTCCTCTTTACTTCAATTAATTGTTAATTAGTAGCTTATAGTTGTTATAGATGTTGTTTTGTGGAAGATTTCATAGGTTGAGCTAGAGTTATGTTCAATTTCAGTTTTAGGATTTTAATTCTGCCATGTTCTTACCAGTGTCATTCGGCCATGATGGAGGTCGAATTGGGCTTAGCTCCAAACATGAAAGTTGTTGGTAATTGAGTTAACTACCTACCTGTAAAATTACAGCTCAATCTCAGCACTGTAACCTGTGAAATGACCGAAATACCCTTGACTGCCCATGAGCCCTGTTCCGCAGACAGCTTTCTAGTTTCGTGGAAATTTTCATTTTTGACCCTGAAAAGCTTTGAAGGTCTTCATAAGAAATGTAGGCATATATTTTGGCTTCGAAACGCCATAAGATTCGTTTCAATCCGATAAGTGTAGCTTCAATTGTAGTTGTTATGCCGAAAGGTGTATTTTATCGCCTATGATTTGTATGTGAAATTGTGGTTGTTTTGGAATGTGAGTTGGTGTTTGATTGTAGGATGGAAAGTAAAGAAAGTAAGGGGAAATGCTATCCATTTGTTTTCTTGTAGTTTGAGTGCGTAAAAGTGAGATTTGAAATGTGATTTGGTGATGCGTTGGACTTACTTTGCTTGGACATACTTAGGTCCACTTTAATGGTGTTATTTGAGCTACCTTTCATTTGAACTTCTACATTTTTGCATGGTGAATGAGACAACCGTTTTAAGCATGATACTTAGCTACAAATGTCAAGTTTTGAATTTCAAATGGTTACTCATTTCTTTTCGAAACAAAGAAGAATTGCTTAGGGTTTCTCGGCCGTAAAACCTAATTTTATCAAGCGAGGCTTTAGGTGTGAATTTAGGGTTTATTTATTTTCCTTTTCTCGGCCATAAAATCTAAATGTACACTTTTTACTTTAAAACTCACATTTATATATTGTACTAGTAAGTATTCGAATTTTCTTTGAATTACTTAAACTTTTGATGGTTGAACTGCGATAGTTTCTCTTAGTTATATTAGGGTTCCTTGGTGATTGAGGGTATCACCTGGAAGAATACTTTGGACGTTCTTTTGTTTAAATAGGTGAGTGTTTCTTGTTTCTTATGTTCTTGATTATATGGCTTGTTATGAATGATTGATAACATGTTAAATGCGTTCTATGATTGCTAAAACGAGTTTTCTAGGCGAGTGTGTACTTTATCACACTCGATCTAAATGAATGTAAAATTTACAATGATTTAATGATTATATGTGCATGAATGTAAGTCTGATGGCTGAACTGGGCCCTGCCCTTCGTTACCGATCGACTCGAGCCAGAAGCGGACTCGGTCGGGCGATTTGGTAACCTTGGGTGAATGATTGGTATACTCGAGTATTACCTTGTTGTCGGGTGGAGTCCGGCCAACGTCCGGAAGGGGGTGAAATGAAATGAATGAACGAGTGGTAATGTAAATGAAGGGATTTTACTTACAAAAATATATTTTCAAATGACTGGAGGAATAAGGAAATGAAAGGAGAATGAATGAATGAATGGCTCTATGTGAGCACGTATCCTTTTAATGAATGTGTTATTAGCGCTTTACATTGTAAATGTTTCTTGAATTATTGGATACCTATGGTTAATGCACTGGACTTATTGTTTGATTATGTGTTTGGAACCTCACTGAGCTTTTAGCTCATTCCGTTAGTTTTGTTTTCCTTAACAAGGGATGCGAGCAAGGACGAGAAATCTGTACAGACTAATCTAGTCTAGTTCTTTTGAATTTTTATAATGGTTCTCGCCCTAGTGCTTGAATATGGTTGGATGTATTAAGAACTGAGAACTTTTGTTTTATTTGGGGATTGTATATTATTTTGAAATAGAAATGAATGTAAGTATGTGTTTCAAGTTTGGGAATTATTTTTTTTATCCTCGAGGTCATTTCTTATTTCTTTTGAAGAGTTTGAGTGAGTCCTGGCGAGAGCTGGACAGGCGGTCCGCCGAACCCTTTGGTTCGCCTTAGGGGGAAATGGGGCTGTCACAGTTGGTATCAGAGCCTGCTTCGCGTGGTCTCTGCACGGAGTGAACTTGGGCCAAGTGGTGAATAAGTATGAGGGACTAAGTGCTCGTTTGAGTATAAGTTATGAATCATAAATGTTATAGGTATTAAATCTTTCTCATGGTATCTGAGGATCATAGATAGGTACGTCAGGTAGAAATTTTAATTGTAAATAGTTTACTCTTGGGACTGGCCAGTTCGAGATGTGAATTATTTTATTTCGGATTCTCATGCCTGAGTACTTGTATTTTAGGAACCTGAACAGGCTTTGTTTGGCTAGAATGAGTACAAGAGGTCAACGGACGTCTAGTTTGGATAGAAAGTGACGTGAGATACCGGACGGGGTTATTTAACTGAGACTGGAACGACATATCGCCTTTTCTTTTGATTTTTCCTTGTTTTGTTACTACATGACTTTTGTTTGTGGTATGTTAATACCTACATGTGTACTATTGACTGTTTTTTATTATCTGTCTAGCATGATATGTCTCTTTGTGTATATGGTGTGTTATGTCGTGCATATGTCTCTCTGTGTATTTGGTGCATTAGATCTTGTTATTTTAGTCAATTTACTTCGTTTATTTATTAAATTACCTTTTGGAAAGAAAAGAAAAGGGAGAAAAAAAATATGAAGGGGAGACGTAGTCGTGGATGTGGTCGTGGCCGAAGAACTAAACGAGTCCAAGAACCAAGAGAAGAAAGGGAAACATCAGCCGAGCAAGAACGTGGACCGAGGATCGAAGCCGGAGACCAAATGGCAACAGTGATACAACAAATGACAAATATCTTGGCATGACTGGTAGATTAACAAGGCCAAATGCCAGTGAATCAACCCCGGAATCTTGAGATAGGCGAGGATAAGGCTCTTGAGAGGTTTCAAAAATTTGTACCTCCGAAATTCGTTGGAGAGTCTAATCCGGACATAATTGAACAGTGGTTAGAGGTCATGATTAATATTTTCATAACTTTGAACTACACTGAGCAAAGACAAGTGAACTTTGCGGTGTTCCAATTTGAAGGACCGGCCCGAGCGTGGTGGAATGTTATTAAAGCAAAGTGGGAAAGAGAACAGACTACATGGACATGGGTAAATTTCAAAAGGGAATTTAACGAGAAGTACCTCCCACCTTTAGTCCAAGAAAGGAGAGATGAGGAGTTTATTGGGCTGCGCCAGGGAACTCAAAGTGTGGCCGAATATGAAACAAAATTTACGAAACTGTCCAAGTTTGCGTCTGAATTGGTAGCCACAGAACGACGAAGAGTAAGGCGGTTCATACAGGGATTGAATTTGGAAATCCAGGAGGCATTAGCGACGGTGCACGTTAATACTTTTACGGAGGCTCTTGAGAAAGCTCAAAGAATTGAGGATGCAAAGGCATAGGTAAAATCTTCCCAAACCCGGAAAAGGGGTGCCTCTGGTAGTGTATTGGAGGAATTTAGTGAAACGATAGCACCTTCTAAAGTGCAAAAAGTGAACCCTTTACCCCACCCACCATGGACATTAGGGGCGTTACACTACAAGAAAATTGGTTTTTAGTGACAAGCCATTTTCGTCACAAAAAAAATAAAAAGTCGTCACTGATAAGTTTTATTGACAACTTTCTAGTCGTCACAGAGTCGTCACTGAAGGCCCGTCGGTAAAAGTACACAGTGACAACCTTAAAAGTCGTCAGTGAAATGGGCAAGAAGATCGCCTTTTAAAGCATTTTCAAAGCTAGAGGAAAAGCTGCCTTTCAGTACTTGTTTTTCAGAATTTTGTTAAGTTTCCTGTCTAAAAGCACTTTACTATCTTATCTCTTGCATTTGACATGCATGCAATGTTTTGCTTAATCTGTGAGACCCGAAAATTCACTTGTCTTTATAACCTCAGTTGAATCACTGCCTTGATGAGCAAGGGAGTGAATTTTTGTTATAAAAGTTTCATAATATCAAGTTTGTTAGAAAATTAGAAATTTTCGCCTGCGCAGCTTTGGGAAATTGGCTATAACTTTGTATAGGAAAGTCGGAATTGAGTTCCGTTTGTTGCGTTTAAAACTAGACTCAGAGAGCTTCCTACGGTGTAAAATTTAGAGTTTGATTCAATGTCTATAAATTCTAGGAAATTGGCAAAGTTGACTGAAAATTCTGCCATGCACAAGTAAACATAGGAATGTTGTAGTAGCTTATGGCTCAATTTGGACCAACTTATGAACTAAATCTCTTTGAGGTGTCTTCTAAAGATTCTTAGTATTTGAAGTCTAGTTTTAACAAGCCAAGTTATATAAATGTTTGATATTTATAACTCAAGTTATAATTTTTCTAAAGGAAGGGCATAAATTAGGGTTTTTGTACATACTAGGGTTTTGGTGTGTGTTTTTGTGTGCATTTTGGTAGTGTAATTGTGAAGACTTGTAAAATCCCTCATATTTTCTTAAAAATTCCCTTTTATTTGGAATCCATTATTTTACAATAGCTTTACTACTCATTCACTTCCTCAATAGTTACAATTAATCATAGAACCAAGGGTTTTCCCTTTATTTTCATCGTTAAGGTAAACTAGGGTTTTTACGTCTTTTTGTAGTGTAATTATTCGGTACGGAGTGTGTATCAAATTTAGTGATTTAGAGTGAGTTTTAGATGATATTAAGCGTATGATTAGAAGTAATGATAATAAGTTACTGAATTGTAAGTGAAAACTCTAGTAAGTGCGAAAAAAGGGAAAACGGGTTGAACCGATGTGTACCGTTCGTTACTGATTGAGTGCATCACTTGAATACTCCTTTATTACCTTAATCTCCTTGTTTTAGTTGAGCTAATTAGCTCTTAATTAACCCTTAAGTCAGCCACCATTATTGACTAAGAAAAATAGAGATATTTTGGTGGAAATATTTGTGATTAAGCCATTTGTCAAAAATCCAACCAAGGTCTTGACCAAGACCTTTGACCAAGACTATCCTTAGTCTTCATCTTGTAAAATAGAACAAAAAATAGCTCATTTTCTTCATGCTTGGTCGTGACTTAGGAGAGGAAAAAGAGAAGAGAGAAAATTTTCCATTTTTCCAACTTGAGAGCTTGCTTGATTCTTGAGAAAATTACCGTAAAACTTGATTCTACTACGATCAATCGTTGGGAAAGCTTGGAGGTGAGCTTGGTGGAACTTTTGGGAGGAAGAAAGTTCTTGTATCACAAGTTATTTTGGAGATTTTGAGGTATTATACTAGAAACCTCCCTTGTTTCTTTCTTATTTTGCAATTTAAGGAAAGCATGGCTTGATTGTGGTGGATTGTATGGAAGATTTCATGGTTTGGCTTATTAACTTATAATTTTCAGCTAGGGTTTGTAATTTTCTATTTTTATTAGTGTTATTTATCTAGAATATGATGTGAATAAGCTTTGATAGGGAGTGGTAGTAGTGGTTTTATACATGAATAAGAAGATTATTACTTGAATGCATTAATTCCAGCTTTAAGTTTTTGTACTACCCTATTCTGACCAGTTTCATTCGGCCATGATGGAGGCCGAATTGTGCTTAGCTCAAAATATGAAAGTTGTGAAAAATGATGTTTTATATCTGCCTATAAAATTTCAGCTCAATACGAACATTGTAGCACATGAAATGACAACAATACCCTTGACTGCCATAGGTATAGTTTTGCGGATAGTTTTGACATTTCATCATTCTGGCTGCATTTTTTCACCTTGATCCGTTTCAAATCAGCCTTTGGCCAAAACATGAAAGTTTTATCACTATGTTTCAGCTTTCCAACGCAACCAAAACCACCTCAAACGGAATTATGTAGCCTGAGTTATTGCCATTTAAATTCAGTACTAACAACCCTCCTGGTCATGAACTTCTGGTTCAGTAATTTGTAGATTAGACCTGGATAAATTGTGAACTAGGTTGAGTTGTCTTCATCAAAGTTGTATCTCTTTATCTTAGCTTCGAAACGGTATAAATTTTACTCCAATATGATAAACGTAGCTTCGGTTGTGACCGATACGCTAAGAGACGTCAAATCTGCCATTTAGCTATTTGCCTTTAAACTTGATTTCTGGTTGCCTTGTTAAGACTTGTGTTGTAATTGGATTATTTTGGAGCCTAATTGAAGGGCTATGGTGGTAACATTATTTGTGTGTGATTTTGGGGCTGATTGAGATGTAGACACCAAATGTTTTATTTTTAGACTTATTTGATTCAATTTTAAGTTTTTATTTTATTTTATTTTGTTTTATTGTATTTTGTTTAAGTTTCGTCTCTCTCATTTTATTTTAATTGATTTAAGAGCATTTTACACTAAATTTTAGAAAAAGGAAAGAAAAAAGAAAAAAGGAAAAAGGAAAAAGGAAAAAGGAAAAGGAAAAAAGAGAAAAGAAAAAGCGAGCTCATGCACCCGAGAAGCATACAATCAAAACCCCTCTACATTTTCATCTGCAAAAACGCAGATACAAAAAGGCAAAATTTTCAGCTCCATTGTTTACTCAATTTTCTCCTCCGTCTGATGATCCCAAGAGAAGACACTTGGCTCGATCCAAGGTTTATCAGAAAACATGAAAATCTAAGGCTGTAAAAAATGCAAAACAAGAGGGAGTTTTTCCGTGCCTTAGATGCTAGGTTTCAGGAGGGAGTTTCTGATATAAAAAACTGTGGAAAGCTAAGGTTTGGGGGGGAGAGGTTTTGGACTGCTGAAGAAAGAAACCAGAGAGAGAAGTGACGGCTGGGGGTTGAGAGATAGAGTGGTTGGCGGCTGAAGACATAACCGAGAGGGCTCTAGATAGAAGGCGAGGGCAGAGAGTAAAAGTCAGGAGGGCTACGAAAAGAAAAGGAAAACCGTGAGAGAGAAAGCAGAGAGAGATTGTCGGCTGGGAACAAAAGGGAGAGGGGAGGAAGAGAATGACGGCCAGAACAAAGGCAGCAGAAGAGCCCTTAGACGATCTTCACCAGAAATCCGCCACTCTGAAATCTGCATCCGGACGCAATCTTGTCAACCGACTCCCTGTTCAGTAGACTCCGCAAGACGTCAAAGGTAATCTCTTTTGCCTTCTACTTCTCATACAAGCCTAGGTCTTCTCTGAATATGCCAAAGATCTTGTTAAGTTTTGTTATGAACATGTTTTGCTGTTTTGCTTCTTATGGCAGCCGAAGGGGTTGAGTTTTGTTGAAAATCTGTTGTTTAATCTTGTCCTGAGGAAATAAAATCTGATGGTTAATGTTTTGGTGAAAATTTTTGCTCCAAGTTGCTTGTTTGATCTGATATGCCGCAGATTTGGAAACCAGAAATTTGTAAGGTTTCATGAACAAATCTGGTTTTTGCGAGCTTTTCCTCCCACTTAGATTTTCCTCTTGTTTGCATGCTTAGTATTGGATCCGGATGAGGTGGTTGGGAGTTTTTCTATAGGTCTTTTCCTGACGAATCCATGAGGTTTGCTTGAGTCCTAGTTTGGTTATGTTTGTGTATGAAGGTCTGCTGCAATAGGTTTGAAGTTCTGGGTTTTGTTGCAGCAGCTTTCTTTGAAAAAAAGTCAATCTTTTGGGCTGCTGAAGTTTTCCGGAATAGCTTAAATTGTCTCTTGGGTTTTTGTTTGTTGTTTGATGGTATCCCATGTATGTGCTTACTGCCATTTCAAGTAGCAAGGTGCGGAATACCATTGGACTGCAACAAGTAGCTAAAAACTGTTGCAGCTGTGACTTTTCCTTTGCTTGTTCAAGTTTTGCTTTGTTGGGGTTCGGATACTATGATAGTGGGCTGAGGGCATGTTCGCCGTGAGTGTCTTCGTATCTCTGCTGCATTTTTTATTTTGGGGTTTCACATTTGTGAATCTAATGAAGCGAGGTAGAGACAAGTGCATGTTTTAGGTGCTGTGGTTGGCCATTTGTTGCTGTTTTTCGTTTTTGTTGAATGTTCAGTGCATCTTCGAGTCCATGTGTGTTGAATACTATAATGAAAAGGAAAACCTGTTGTGTTAGAAGCTGACCATCAGTGAGTAAGCCTGCTGTGTTTAGAAGTTTAGACATTAGAAGAATACAAATGCAGGCACGCAGTTTCCTTTTTGCTTGCAAAGCCGAGAAGAAAAATGAATAAGGGGGGGAGTTCTGAGCCATGCATCTTGTGTTTTCTGGTTTCGTTTGCTTTGGTTAAGAGCAATGCATGTTAAATTTGACTAGATTTAGGTTCTGTCAGTTGCACACTTTTGTTATTTTTCGTTGCTCTCATTTCATTTCCTCCTGTTTGTGGTTTTGTCCAAAAGGCTGCATTACATCCTCATGATTTGCTGCTTTCCCTTTTCCCTCAACAGCCCACAAAAACTGGTTCTAGTCATCTTGTTTGCTAGCTAAATCTGGCGTCTAAATAATCAATGATGAGATTGCATGTTTTGATCCCAAGCTATAATCATTTTGATGTCAATGGCTCACGGATTGAAGCTGCAAGTTTTTTGCAGCAAGGGAAACATTGCAGAAGCAATAAAAGCTTCGGTTTGCCAGCCATTGTTGTTTGCATGCATGGATTTTCTTTTAAAGATTTCAGTTCTACCCCACATGTTTCCCCTTATGCTACAAAGGCCCAATCATGCTCCAATTTCTTGCAATTAGGTCCTAAAGTAGTTGAAATTTAAACCATTACTTGACCTTTTCATTACTTATGGGCCTTTGAAGTTCCCCAAACATTTTAATTGGACTTGAATGATTGGTTAATGCTTCCAATTGGGTCTTTATTTAGTAAGCATGAATTGTTTTGTCGTTTCAATGGTTTTAATGGTTCAATTTCATAGCTATTTGTGGTGCCTTGACCTTTTCTTTTATTTTGGAGGGTAAATAAGTAATTTCACTCCATTATTGCTCCAACTCAAGGGAGGTACACCCTATTCCTTATTTCTCATTTTATTTGACCCTACGTGCCATACGTGACTTTACGTGTTTAATTGCATGTCTTTTGAATGTTTTATTTTAGTTATTTATTTATTCGCTTTATTTGTTGTAATTTTGTTTATTTATTTTAATTCAATTTGTAATTATTTGGGGAAGGCAATTAAATGCCACAATTGTATAGTTAGGTATTTATTTTAATTATTCATTCCTTCCCCCCTTTAGATTGTAGTAGGGCCCCTCCCCCTAATGCAATAGATAGGGTTTCCTTTACTTTATTTGCCTTGCGTGATT